>NC_053026.1:256197391-256361981 GCF_003073215.2 Triticum urartu | reverse complement strand
TCTTAAGTCTCTCTCTTTATCAGGAGAGCCCTGGCCGGACTACAGTCGGAGAGGGTGGGATACGGACGATGAGGAAATTCAAACCCCACCCACCACCCACTTTGTAGCCACTGTCGACGATCTAACCGACATGCTTGACTTCAGCTCCGAAGACATCGACGGCATGGACGACGATGTAGGAGACGAACAGGAACCAGCACCTGTAGGGCGCTGGAAGGCCACCTCATCATATGACATATATATGGTGGATACTCCAAAAGATGGAGATGGCGATGGAATAGTGGGGGATGACGCCCCCAAGAAACAGCCAAAGCGCCGGCGTCAGCGGCGCAGCTCTAAATCCCGCCAAAGCAAAAATGGTGATTCCGGCACGGGAGATAATACTACCCCAGATAGCGCTGAAGAACACCCACCTCAGCAAGATTCGGCATAGGAAGATGGAGAAGCCAGCCCTCATAAGAGAGCGGCAGACCGAGAGGTCGAGGATGATAACTATACACCTCCCTCCGAAGACGAGGCAAGCCTCGAAGACGACGAATTCGAAATACCATCAGACCCCGCCGAACAAGAGCGTTTTAAACGCAGGCTTTTAGCCACGGCAAGCAGCCTCAAGAAAAAGCAGCAACAGCTTAGAGCTGCCCAAGATTTGCTAGCTGACAGATGGACTGAAGTCCTTGCGGCCGAAGAGTATGAACTTGAACGCCCCTCCAAGAGTTACCCGAAGCGCAGGCCGCTACCCCGATCAGAGGAGGAAGCACCTACATCACCAACACATGACATGGCAGACCGGCCACCTCGCGACCGTGACAGAGAGGCCTCTCGGCCCTCCACCCAAGCCATGCCCCGATGCCGCTCAACTAAGGCACGGGAAAATGCGCCCGACCTGCGAGACATACTGGAGGATAAGGCAAGACAAACAAGATCGATCTACGGATCGCGCAGGTGCCCTACGGCATGTGACAATGATCTTCACTCCGGATACAACAAATCCGGCCGGGCCGAACACAACAGACATAGCTCTTCCGAGCTGCGTCGTGATATAGCCCAGTACAGAGGCGCCGCACACCCGCTATGCTTCACGAATGAAGTAATGGATCATAAAATCCCAGAGGGTTTCAAACCCGTAAACATCGAATCATACGATGGCACAACAGATCCGGCGGTATGGATCGAGGATTATCTCCTTCACATCCACATGGCACGCGGCGATGATCTACACGCCATCAAATACCTCCCGCTCAAACTTAAAGGACCGGCCCGGCATTGGCTTAACAGCTTGCCAGCAGACTCAATCGGTTCTTGGGAGAACCTGGAAGCCGCATTCCTCGACAACTTCCAGGGCACTTACGTGCGACCGCCGGATGCCGACGACTTAAGCCACATAATTCAGCAGCCAGAGGAATCGGCCAGACAATTCTGGACACGGTTCCTAACAAAGAAAAACCAGATAGTCGACTGTCCGGACGCAGAGGCCCTAGCAGCCTTCAAGCATAACATCCGCGACGAGTGGCTTGCCCGGCACCTGGGACAGGAAAAGCCGAAATCCATGGCAGCCCTCACGACACTCATGACCCGCTTTTGCGCGGGAGAAGACAGCTGGCTAGCTCGCAGTAACAACTTATCAAAGAACCCTGGTAATTTGGATACCAAGGACAAAAGTGGCAGGACACGTCGGAATAAGCAAAAATGCCGCGTTAACAGCGACAACAATGAAGACACGGCAGTCAATGCCGGATTCAAAGGCTATAAATCCGGTCAGCGGAAAAAGCCATTCAAAAAGAATACTCAGGGCCCGTCCAGTTTGGACCGAATACTCGATCGCTTGTGCCAGATACATGGCACCCCCAAAAGGCCAGCCAATCACACTAACAGGGATTGTTGGGTGTTCAAGCAGGCAGGCAAGTTAAGGGCCGAAAACAGAGACAAGGGGCTGCATAGCGACGACGAGGAGCCCAAGCCGCTGAACAACAATGGACAGAAGGGCTTTCCCCCACAAGTGCGGACGGTGAACATGATATACGCAACCCACATTCCCAAGCGGGAGCGGAAGCGTGCGCTACGGGACGTATACGCGATAGAGCCAGTCGCCCCAAAGTTCAACCTATGGTCCTCCTGCCCGATCACTTTTGATCGAAGGGACCATCCCACTAGCATCCGTCATGGCGGCTTCGCCGCATTCGTTCTCGACCCAATCATCGACGGATTTCATCTCACAAGAGTCCTCATGGACGGCGGCAGTAGCCTGAACCTGCTTTATTAGGATACAGTGCGGAAAATGGGCATAGATCCCTCAAGGATTAAGCCCACAAAAACGACCTTTAAAGGCGTTATACCAGGTGTAGAAGCCAACTATACAGGCTCAGTAACACTCAACGTGGTCTTCGGATCCCCGGACAATTTCTGAAGCGAAGAGTTAATCTTCGATATAGTCCCGTTTCGCAGTGGCTATCACGCCCTGCTCGGACGAACCGCATTCGCAAAGTTCAATGCGGTGCCGCATTACGCATATCTCAAGCTCAAGATGCCAGGCCCTCGAGGAGTAATTACGGTCAAGGAAACACCGAACGCTCCCTCCATACGGAGGTGCACACGGCTCTCGCAGCGGAGGTATAAAGGATCCTTCTCAGGCAATTCTCCAGTCCGGCCATCAAAAAGCCAGACACTGCCAAGCGCGCCCGGAGTAACCAACAGGAGGACCGCCTGGCACACTCTGAGCAAGCGTAGCAATGCAGCCCCAACCCCAGCTCTCGCGACATAACGAAACCAGTACCTCGCGTACATAACTACGCCCTTGAAATACCATGGGCACAGGGGAAGGGGCACAATAACGGCATGCCCAAAACACGGCTTAAAACGTACTAGGGGCTGCCGGATTCTCTTTTTAATTTTTTCTTACTTTTAGGACTCCATACTTCGGACGACCTGTTCGGCAATTCGACTGCCGCACAAATGATGCAAGCTCCAGGGAGGCAGACAAGCCATGCCGCATTATGGAACTCCCAGGTGGTCTCTGTTACGAGCGGTATACCTGTTTTAAATACAATTCCGCGGCCTACCCCTGGTCAGGACATACTAACTAGTCCAATATCTTTGGCTTACCGCACTATTTGTATCGTTCGGCTTTGATAAATAGCCTCTCTATAAACAATGCATAGCCTTTGTCTATTTTCTGCATTACTCTCTTTTATATATGTTCATTAATGACATGTTGCACCCGTACACGGTGGTACGGCAAATACGCCAGGGGCTTCTGTACCCTTCAATATGGCGTGAGAAGTCCGTACACTTTCACAAGTGCGGCACCCCGAACTTATAGCACTATATGCATCGGCTCCGAATCATGATTTGGGTCAATAGTTGGGTTTGCCCAGCTCCTATGTTTTGGTGCCTTACGTTCCGCTATATCGGCTAAGGTAGCACTAGGAGAACCACTACGATTGTGCCCTGGTTGAGCTGGGTTAAGCACCTTAGTGGAGAAAGCTAAAACTGACTGTCATGATGAGGCGAGAGACCGGTCGCTGTTTGAGAGGTTTTTCGAGTCCCTAAAGACTTATGCCGCTTCGAGCGAGGAGCCAGATTTGTCCGGCCAAGGCGTGGATAGCGCCCTGAACTCGGTCTTCTGAACTAGGGGCTTCGCCGAAATTTAAAATTATAAAGTTCTATGGCTAAGTGAGAGTGTTCAAGCATTATAGTCTGATTGCCTGGTTCGTTGTGCTGAGCGCCTCCCTCGAAGGACCCAACTATGGGAAAAAGAGCGCTTAGGTTTATCCCGAACACCCCAGCACTAGTGGCATGGGGGCAGAAGCCGACGACTGGCCATCTCTCAATTTTTGATAAACGGCTGCACAAAAAATAATATCTTAAATTCAACAAGCATTGCTTAGCGCCTATGAACAAGTTTTCATCGCACAGGATAAACACGAGCGAGTTCATTCAAAAATTACATCCTTGGTACATTCATCCGCCACAAGGCGGGCACCCGCAAGAACATCCTTATAGTAGTTCTCGGGCTTGCGATGCTCCTTCCCCGGCGGCGGCCCGTCCCTCACAAGCTTCTCACCGTCCAGCTTACCCAGTGCACCTTTGCATGGGCAAGGGCCCTACGGGCTCCTTCGATGCAGACGGACCGCTTGATGACCTCGAGCCTTGGACAGGCCTCCACCAGCCGCCGCACCAGCCCGAAGTAGCTCCCAGGCAGGGCCTCTCCGGGCCATAGCCAAACTATGAAGCCCTTCATGGCCTGTTCGGCCGCCTTGTGGAGCTCGACCAGCTGTTTCAGCTGGTCGCTCAGGGGCATGCGGTGTCCGGCCTCAGCATACTGAGACCAGAACACCTTCTCCATCGAGCTGCCCTCTTCGGCTCGGTAAAATGCGGCGGCGGCGGATACGCTACAGGGAAGATCTGCGAATGCCCCTGGAGAGCTCCGGATTCGGGTAAGTAACAAGTAGTTTACTTTTATATTTCTGCTTTGCATGAAGAATGCCTTACCCGCTGCTATCTTCCTCATCTCCTCCAACTCTTGGAGGGCCTTTTGGGCTTCGGCCTTGGTAGATTTGGCAGTCTCAAGGGCCGCCGCGAGCTAGGATGCTTGGGTCTTTGACTCAAGCTCCAAACTCTCATGTTTTTTCATGAGAGCCTGAAGCTCTTGCAGCACATCGCCGACCTGAGCCCCAAGTTTCTCTCGCTCGGTGCGCTCCGCGGCCGTTTTCCTTTCAGCCTCGGATAGCGCCTGCTTTATGGTCGCCACCTCAGTCGTGGCCCCTACAATAAGCAGTACAATCCTGTTATTTTTTGCAATCACGCCTCTCTATAGGCACTTTTTCTGTAAGGTATTTCTTACCTTCTTTTTCCTCGAGCTGCCACTTGGCCAGGCCGAGCTCTTGCTCGGTCCGCTCGAGGCCCTGTTTCAGGGCACCCACCTCCGCAGTCAGTACGGCGGTGGCTAGCAGCGAAGCCTGCATACGCATATTGACTCTTTGTTGTTAGACTCCTGCGAAATTTAATAGATCCTCTATTCGGCTTTTCTTTCCGAACGCCAAACAGAGCATCAGGGGCTACTGTCTATGCGGTTATATTTTTACATATTTTTACTTACCTCGAAGCCTGTTAGAAGGCTAGCGCAAGCTTCAGTCAGTCCGCTCTTGGCGGACTGAACCTTCTGGATCACCGTACTCATAATAGTACGGTGCTCCTCGTCGATGGAGGCGCCTTCAAGCACCACCAGCAGATTGTCCGGCGCCTCCGGTTGGACGGAGGCTGCCGGCTTAGAAGGCTTGCTCCTCTTGGAAGGAGTTCGCCTGCCGCGGTCCGGAATTGTTGAAGATTCCGGCACGGTGTCCGGCTCAAAGCCGAACTTGGAGCCCTAGGGGTCTTGTCCCCTTTACTCCTGGAGTCCGGGGGTTGCCTTGCGGCTCCTCCAGGACCACCTCCTCCTGCCCCAGAGCTTGTCGCGACGCCACTTCGGCGTCGTCCGCAGTGCGGGGGGAGACAGCGGGCGGAAAGGAGTTCACGTCCGATGAATCCAGGGAGCCGCTCGACGACTCATTGAGTTCGGCCCGGGGCGGGCTGCATAATTATGATCGACATTAGGGAAAGCTACGCGACAAAGGAACATCATGAGTTACTCTGATATCCAAACTTACGATTTCGCCGGACGCTTGGCCCTGTCTGGCCACTCCTCTTCGTCCTCTTCGGCGTCGGGGGAGTAGTCCGGCGGAGGGGTCTTCCTCTTCCTAGACCCCTCGGCCTCCCCCGTTAGGGCGGCCTTCCTCTTCTTTCCTCCCCAGCTGGAGGGGGAGAGGTTTCTTCTTCCTCCTCCTCGTTTTCACGGGAGGAGGGCGTCTCGGACTCGTCGGATGACGAGTCCGACACCACCACATTACGGGTACTCTTTCGAGTCCCTGTGGCCTTCTTCTTCTTGGCCTTCTTCTCCGGCACCACATAAGGCGCCGGAACCAGCAGCTTCACTAGGAGAGCAGGGGCTGGGTCTTCAGGCAAGGCAGCTGGACAGTGAATCGATCCGGACTATGCCTGCCAAGCCTGTCAAAGGTGAGGGAGTTTAGATCCCGCATAGAGTCAAACTATGAAAAAACTTAACATCCTGTAAAAGGTGAAAATAGCTTACCTCGCTAGCATGACGCCGCGAGCTGTATCCGCGGTCCTCGAAAGCGGATGTGGGAGCCTCGGCGCCTTTGGTTAGCACCTTCCAGACGTCTTCATACGTCGTGTCGAAGAGCCTGTTAAGGGTTTGGTGCTGCGCCGGGTCGAACTCCCACAGATTAAACTCCCGTTGTTGACACGGGAGGATCCGGCGGACGAGCATAACCTGGACAACATTGACGAGCTTGATCGGCTTGCTCACCAGGGACTGGATGCATGTCTGCAGTCCGGTCACCTCTTTTTCGTCGCCCCACGACAGGCCCGTCTCTTTCCAGGACATAAGCCGCGTGGGGGTCCGGATCGGAACTCGGGGGCTGCGATCCATTTCGGATCGCGTGGCTCGGTGATGTAAAACCACCACGATTGCCACCCCTTCAGGGTCTCCATGAAGGAGCCCTCGAGCCATAGGACATTGGCCATCTTGCCCGTCGTGGCGCCTCCGCACTCCGCCTGGCTGCCGCGCACCACCTTGGGCTTGACGTTGAAGGTCTTGAGCCAGAGGCCAAAATGGGGGCGGATGCGGAGGAAAGCCTCGCACACGACGATAAACGCCGAGATGTTGAGGATGAAGTTCGGGGCCAGATCGTGGAAATCCAGGCCATAGTAAAACATGAGCCCCAGACAAATGGGTGGAGTGGAAAACCCAGTCCGCGGAGGGAGTGGGGAAGGAATACTACCCTCTCATGGGGCCTTGGGATGGGGAGAAGCCGCCCCTCCTCGGGAAGCCAGTGCGCGATGTCTTTGGACAAGTATCCGGCCTTCCTTAGCTTTTTGACATGGCCCTCCGTGATGGAGGAGACCATCCACTTGCCTCCCGCTCCGGACATTGTTGGAGAAGGTTGAGGTGGGAAGTGCGGGCTTGGGCGCTGGAGCTCGAGTGCGCAGGAGATGGATAGGCAAAGGGGGAAGAAGGCGTAGGTAAAAAGGTGGATCCTTATCCCCTTACATGGGCGGATGCGGTTGTGCATCCCCACAAGCCTAGTAAAACTCGCTTGCCTCCCGAGCGCCGTGATAAATGGCGCGGTTGGGTTACCCACGTCCGTATTGATGAGAATCCCGTAAAGGGGGTACACGATCTCTGCTTTGACAAGACGTGCCAAGGAAACCGCCTCGCAAAACATGCTGAGGTGGAAAAGTAAAAATGATTCGAGTAAAGGACTTGGCCGTAGTGCGATGACGCACTGCGGAATACGTCAGCAGATTTGATTTGTGTTAATATTATTCTCTCTATGGCAATATGTGGAAGCTTATTTTGCAGAGCCGGACACTACTCTTGGTGTTTACAATCTTCTATGAAGGACTTGGAGGAGGAACCCGCCTTGCAATGCCGAAGACAATTTGCGTGCCGGACTCGTCGTCATTGAAGCCTGGTTCAGGGGCTACTGAGGGAGTCCTGGATTAGGGGGTGTTCGGGTAGCCGGACTATACCTTCAGCCGGACTCCTGGACTATGAAGATACAAGATTGAAGACTTCGTCCCGTGTCCGGATGGGACTTTCCTTGGCGTGGAAGGCAAGCTTGGCGATGCGGATATTCAAGATCTCCTACCATTGTAACCGACTTTATGTAACCTTAACCCTATCCGGTGTCTATATAAATCGGAGGGTTGTAGTCCGTAGGCAATCAACTCCATATACAACAATCATACCATAGGCTAGCTTCTAGGGTTTAGCCTCCTTGATCTCGTGGTAGATCTACTCTTGTACTACCCATATCATCAATATTAATCAAGCAGGACGTAGGGTTTTACCTCCATCAAGAGGGCCCGAACCTGTGTAAAACATCATGTTGCCTGCCTCCTGTTACCATCCGGCCTAGACGCACAGTTCGGGACCCCCTACCCGAGATCTGCCGGTTTTGACACCGACAATCATCTTTATTTTAACCCCCCCGGGCCAATGCTTGTCTAAGTGTTGGTCCAAAACAGAGCCACTTGCGGCGCCACCTCGGGGAAACTTGAGGGCTGGTTTTAGCTGTATGTAGTGTTCATCCGGTGTTGCCCTGAGAACGAGATATGTGCAGCTCCTATCAGGATGTCAGCGCATCGGGCGGTCTTGCTGGACTTGTTTTACCAGTGTCGAGGATGTCTTGTAACCGGGATTCCGAGTCTGATCGGGTCTTCCCGCTAGAATGAATATCCTTCGTTGACCGTGAGAGCTTGTGATGGGCTAAGTTGGGACACCCCTGCAGGGATTTGAACTTTCGAAAGCCGTGCCCACGGTTATGGGCAGATGGGAATTTGTTAATTTCCGGTTGTAGAAAACCTGAAGTTGACCTTAATTAAAATACATCAATCGCGTGTGTAACCATGATGGTCTCTTCTCGGCAGAGTCCGGGAAGTGAACACGGTGTTGGAGTTATGCTTGATGTAGGTTGCTCTAGGATCACTTCTTGATCACAGATTTTCGACCGTGCTTTTGCCTTCTCTTCTCGCTCTCATTTGCGTATGTTAGCCACCATATATGCTAGTCGCTTGCTGCAGCTCCACCTCATACCTTTACCTTACCCATAAGCTTAGATAGTCTTGATCGCGAGGGTGTGAGATTGCTGAGTCCCCGTCATTCGCAGATACTTCCAAAACCAGCTTGCAGGTGCCGATGAGTCCGTGTAGATGACGCAACCAAGCTCAAGGAGGAGCTCAATGAAGATCTTGTCCTTTGTGTTGTTTCGTTCTAGTTGATCAGTAGTGGAGCCCAGTCGGGATGATCGGGGATCTATGTAGCATTTGGGGTAGTCTTCTTTTATTTTGGTTCCGTAGTCGGACCTTGATTGTATCTGGTTGATGTAATGCTTTATTCATGTAATTGTGTGAAGTGGCGATTGTAAGCCAACTATGTATCTCTTTCCCTTATGTATTACATGGGTTGTGTGAAGATTACCTCACTTGCGACATTGCTTTCAATGCGGTTATGCCTCTAAGTCGTGCTTCGACACGTGGGAGATATAACCGCATCGAGGGCGTTACACTACTGATCCATATAACTCGTCAGATTACTCACCCGTACATCCTTTACATACTGATCTATGGCTCTGGCTAGACCATCTTGAGCAGCACGAAAGTACGCTTCTCCAGAGTTGAAGGCGTCAAACGCCTCTGGTGAAAAACAAGCGTCCCGGAGTACGGCCCGGCGGCGCCTATGATTCATAGCGCTCTCCACTTCTGAGTTTGTAGCGGATAATCTATCCGCATCCTCTGTCAAGGGATTATCCGGTGCCTGCCTCATATCGGCTTCAGCCTTCGTGTCCGGTCCTGGTGCCTGACTGGTGGAAGCACGATCGGCGACATCGCCGGACATATTCCGGCGAGCGTTTTTTCTGTTAAAGAAACATGGGCGTCATTACACTTTGAAAAAAGACAACCACGGAGCGGGGTTTGTTGTACCTTGCGCCGACGTCTCCGCCCTAACCGCCTTCCTTTTTGGCCTACCCCGCCTTGATGCCTCCTGTTGGCGCGTTATTGCAGGGCGTCCTGAATGCGTTCCCTGTTAAAAAGGCCATGAATATGATGGGTGAGGTGTCTAAAAGGGGATCCTACTTTTTGAGTTGGGACTTTTCAGTTTTTCTTACATGTGATGCGAGGAGCGGTCCAGGGTAGTCGGCCGTAATGGCCACCATGGCGTCGTCGCAGCTTAATGGATAGAACTGCCTGTTTATCAGCTCCACGGAAATAACCGGATCTTCTTCGAGTCCGGAGTCGAGGGCCCGGTCCGGGTCCTCCGGCTATGGAGAAGGGCTGCTGACCTCCCTTATGGCCTTTCGCAGTTCCTGCCGTAAATTGGCAAGGTGAATACTTATAACGAAAAATGCGGGAAGGTGGAAGTAAAGGGATATAGCTTACCCAGCTCAGAGGATTGTACATGGAGAATCCGTCCTGTGGCTTGATGCGGGCGAACTCCTCCTCCTCTCCCTTGAATAGTTCAGACAGGATTTTGGTTAATGCGGCAGCATCGCTCGGACCCTTACGCCCATAGCGGGTGGCGTCATCCTCTTCGTTGAAACACCACAAGGGGTGCCCACGGTATTGAAGTGGTTGCACTCCCCGCATTATGCAAATTGACATAACTTCGGTTATTGTCAATCCTGACTGAGCCAGTGCCTTAATCCGGTTCATCAGATAAAGGACTTCTCTGTCATCTTCCACCTGGGGCCTCCGTGGGCGACAACTCCGACGCTTCTTCAGAGGAGTATTGCTGAACTTAGGAAGACCCCGCTGAACAGGATCCGGAAGGGGAACGTCCTCCATATAAAACCATTCTGAAGGCCAGTCTTCGGACGGCTTCTTCGGGGTACCTGGCAGATATCCGGTATCGGCGATGCACCATACTTCAGCTCCGCCCACTTGATAAAGTGTTTCCCTCTGTGTGCGAGGGACAAGGCAAAATAGCCTTTTCCACAGCTCGAAGTGAGCCTCGCAGCCCAGGAACAACTCGCAGATGGCAACGTAGCCGGCGATGTGTAGGATGCAGGCAGGGGTGAGATTGTGTAGTTGGAGGCTGTAGAACTCCAGGAGCCCGCGGCGGAACGGATGAATTGGAAATCCTAGTCCCCTTAGTAAGTAAGGAACAAAGCAAACCTGTTCCCCCATGGAGGGACAGGGAAAGCTCTCCGCTTGCCCCCCGCCATTGTAGGTGGCGAGCCCGGCTCGAACGGGCACCATGTATGCCGGAGGAAGAAATCCTTTGGTCTGCAGCTCGACCAATCGACTATGTGGGACTGAACACCTCTCCCAATCACCAAGCTTAGGGCTACAAGGGCGGGAGGAGGAGCTGCAGAGGTCGGCCATGCTGGAATGGATCTTTCCGAAATGCGCTCTGATGGATTCTCGCTGAGAGGAGGATGGTGTGGATCGGATCTAAGAATCCCAATCCCTTTAATAGACAATTTATTTATCTAGCTAGGGGGTGAATGAAAAAAATGCCCTGACACCTCGTATTCGTCGATGCATGAGAAATTGCCTTATTGGGCACAGAAGCCAACAAGATCAACATTTATGGGGTCGGATACTATTTACGAACACTTGGAAGTTGGAGAAGAACCCACCTTGCAATGCCGAAGACAATACTGCGTGCCGAACTCATCGTCATTGAAGCCTGGTTCAGGGGCTACTGAGGGAGTCCTGGATTAGGGGGTCTCCAGACAGCCGGACTATCTCCACTGGCCGGACTGTTAGACTATGAAGATACAGGATTGAAGACTTCGTCTCGTGTCCGGATGGGACTCTACTTGGCGTAGAAGGCAAGCTAGGCGATACGGATATGTATATCTCCTCCTTTGTAACCGACCTTGTGTAACCCTAACCTCTCCGGTGCCTATATAAACCGGAGGGATTTAGTCCGTAGGACAACATACAATCATACCATAGGCTAGCTTCTAGGGTTTAGCCTCTCTGATCTCGTGGTAGATCTACTCTTGTACTACCCATATCATCAATATTAATCAAGCAGGACGTAGGGTTTTACCTCCATCAAGAGGGCCCGAACCTGGGTAAAACATTGTGTCCCCTGCCTCCTGTTACCATCCGGCCTAGACGCACAGTTCGGGACCCCCTACCCGAGATCCGCCGGTTTTTACACCGACACTAGCCTCCTCCGGTGTCTATATAAGCCAGAGGGTTTTAGTCCGTAGGACAACATACAATCATACCATAGGCTAGCTTCTAGGGTTTAACCTCTCTGATCTCGTGGTAGATCTACTCTTGTACTACTCATATTATCAAGAACAATCAAGCAGGACGTAGGGTTTTACCTCCATCAGGAGAGCCCGAACCTGGGTAAAACATCGTGTCCCCTGCCTCCTGTTACCATCCGCCTTAGACGCACAGTTCGGGACCCCCTACCCGAGATCCGCCGGTTTTGACACCGACAGTGGTGCTCTCTGATGTTTTCAGGGTACGTAGGTATATATAGGAGGAAGAAGTAGGTCGGTGGAGCCACGAGGGGCCCACGAGGGTGGAGGGTGCGCCCAGGGGGTAGGCGCGCCCCCTGCCTCGTGGCTTCCTCGTTGGTTGCTTGACGTCCACTCCAAGTCCTCTGGATCATGTTTGTTCCAAAAATTACGCTCCCGAAGGTTTCATTCCGTTTGGACTCCGTTTGATATTCTTTTTTCGCGAAACACTGAAATAGGCAAAAAATAGCAATTTGGGTTGGGCCTCCGGTTAATAGGTTAGTCCCAAATATAATATAAAAGTGTATAAATAAGCCCATTAAACATTCAAAACATAATATATAATAGCATGGAACAATCAAAAATTATAGATACATTGGAGACGTATCAAGCATCCCCAAGCTTAATTCTTGCTCGTCCTCGAGTAGGTAAATGATAAAAGCAGAATTTTTGATGTGGAATGCTTCCTAACATATTTCTCAATGTAATTTTCTTTATTGTGGCATGAATGTTCAGATCCGAAATATTCAAGATAAAAGTTTAATATTGACATAAAACTAATAATACTTCAAGCATACTTACTAAGCAATCATGTCTTCTCAAAATAACATGGCCAAAGAAAGTTATCCCTACAAAATCATATAGTCTGGCTATGCTCTATCTTCATCACACTAAATATTAAATCATGCACAACCCCGATGAAAAGCCAAGCAATTGTTTCATACTTTTGACGTTCTCAAACTTTTTCAACTTTCACGCAATACATGAGCGTGAGCCATGGACATAGCACTATAGGTGGAATTGAATGGTGGTTGTGGAGAAGACAAAAAAGAGAAGATAGTCTCACATCAACTAGTCATATCAACAGGCTATGGAGATGCCCATCAATAGATATCAATGTGAATGAGTAGGGATTGTCATGCAACGGATGCACTAGAGCTATAAGTGTATGAAAGCTCAACAAAAGAAACTAAGTGGGTGTGCATCCAACTTGCTTGCTCATGAAGACCTAGGGCAATTTGAGGAAGCCCACCATTGGAATATACAAGCCAAGTTCTATAATGTAAAATTCCCACTAGTTTACGAAAGTGACAACATAGGAGACTCTCTATCATGAAGATCATGGTGCTACTTTGAAACACAAGTGTGGAAAAAGGATAGTAACATTGTCCCTTCTCTCTTTTCCTCTCATTTTTTTATTTGGGCCGTCTTTCCCTTTTTTTCTTTTGGCCACTTTTTTTCGTACGAAGTCTCATCCCGACTTGTGGGGGAATCATAGTCTCCATCATCCTTTCCTCACTGGGATAATGCTCTAATAATGATGATCATCACACTTCTTTTTACTTTACAACTCAAGAATTACAACTCAATACTTAGAACAAAATGTGACTCTATGTGAATGCCTCTGGCGGTGTATTGGGATATGCAATGAATCAAGAGTGACATGTATGAAAAAATTATGAACGGTGGCTTTGCCACAAATACGATGTCAACTACATGATCATGCATGGCAATATGATAATGATGAAGCGTGTTATAACAAACGGAACGATGGAAAGTTGCATGGCAATATATCTCGGAATGGCTATGGAAATGCTATAATAGGTAGGTATGGTGGCTGTTTTGAGGAAGGTATATGGTGGGTGTATGATACCGGCGAAAAGTGCACGGTAATAGAGAGGCTAGCAAATGTGGAAGGGTCAGAGTGTGTATAATCCATGGAATCAACATTAGTCATAAAGAACTCACATACTTATTGCAAAAAAACTATTAGTTATTGAAGCAAAGTACTACACGCATGCTCCTAGGGGGATAGATTGGTAGGAAAAGACCATCGCTCGTCCCCGACCGCCACTCATAAGGAAGACAATCAATAACTAAATCATGCTCTGACTTCATCACATAACGGTTCACCATACGTGCATGCTATGGGAATCACAAACTTCAACACAATTATTTCTCAAATTCATAATTACTCAACTAGAATGACTCTAATATCACCATCTCCATATCTCAAAACAATTATCAAGTATCAAACTTCTCATAGCATTGAATGCACTTATATGAAAGTTTTTATTATGCCTAAAAGCAAATTACCATGCTGTTCCAAAGGTCTCTCAAAATAATATAAGTGAATCATGAGAGATCAATTATTTCTATAAAGTAAAACCACCACCCTGCTCTAAAAGATATAAGTGAAGCACTAGAGCAAAAACTATATAGCTCAAAAGATATAAGTGAAGCACATAGAGTATTATAATAAATTCCGATTCATGTGTGTGTCTCTCAAAAGGTGTGTACATCAAGGATGATTGTGGGAAACTAAAAAGAAAAGACTCAAATCATACAAGACGCTCCAAGCAAAACACATATCATGTGGTGAATAAAAATATAGCTCCAAGTAAAGTTACCGATGAACGAAGACAAAAGAGAGGATGCCTTCCGGGGCATCCCCAAGCTTAGGCTTTTTGGTGTACTTGGATTTTACCTTGGGGTTCCCTGGTCATCCCCAAGCTTAGGCTCTTTCCACTCCTTGTTCCATAACCCATCAAATCCTTACCCAAAACTTGAAAACTTCACAACACAAAACTTAACAGAAAATCTCATGAGCTCCGTTAGCGAAAGAAAACAAAACACCACTTCAAGGTACTGTAATGAACTCATTCTTTATTTATATTTGTGTTAAACCTACTGTATTCCAACTTCTCTATGGCTTATAAACTCCATTACTAGCCATAGATTCATCAAAATAAGCAAACAACACACGAAAAACAGAATCTGTCAAAAACAGAACAGTCTGTAATAATCTGTATCAAACGCATACTTCTGGAACCCCAAAAATTCTAAAATAAATTGTTTGACGAGAGGAATTTAGCTATTAATCATCTGAAAAAATAATTAACTAAATATAACTCTCCAATAAAAAATGACAGCAATTCTCGCGAGCGCTAAAGTTTCTGTTTTTTACAGCAAGATCAAAAAGACTTTCCCCAAGTCTTCCCAACGGTTCTACTTGGCACAAACACTAATTAAACACAAAAAACACAACAAAAACAGAGGCTAGATAAATTATTTATTACTAAACAGGAACAAAAAGCAAGGAATAAAAATAAAATTGGGTTGCCTCCCAACAAGCGCTATCGTTTAACGCCCCTAGCTAGGCATAAAAGCGAGGATATATCTAGGTATTGCCATATTTGGTATTGGGAAAGAAAAGAGAAAATTTCTTATCTATAGCATTTATATTTCTATTTTGAGAAAGCACGTGGCCATTAATGGTAGAAGAAATATTAAGCACGCTTCGTAAATTTGCATCTAAGCCAGCCTTCATCTCTTTGATAATTTCGTTTTGGTAAAAGCACAAAAGAGAGGTGGATTCAACTTTCTCACTCATGGGGTGCCCAAATATAGTTTTCATCTTTTCATAGGTATCTATGGGATCTCCTTCAAGAAAACCCTCTTCAAAAATAGAATCTACAACTTGCTTGAATGAAGCGGGCAGCCCAACATAAAAGCTTTTTAAGTATATCTCAATTTGATATTGGGGCACATAGCTAGCTCGGATCCTCAAAAGCCTATCCCAAGAATCTTTCAAAGATTCATAAAGTAAATAACAAAAAATTCCGGGATCATCTTCACCGAAATTATTCAAAACCTCATTGATAACCCCGGTAGGTCTTTCCATTGGACAGAGGGACTATCCAAAGTAAAACCCTGGAGAGAGCCTTTAGCCCTTTTTGATTTGGCCACGGCACAAAGAAACAACGGGAGAGAAGTGAATAAAACGGCAAGGGTGAAGTGGGGGAGAGGAAAACTAGAGGCAAATGGCAAATAATGTAATGCGAAGGGTAAGAGTTGTGATGGGTACGTACTTGGTATGTCTTGACTTACCATAGATCTCCCCGGCAACGGCGCCAGAAATCCTTCTTGCTACCTCTTGAGCATGCGTTGGTTTTCCCTTGAAGAGGAAAGGGTGATGCAGCAAAGCAGCGTAAGTATTTCCCTCAGTTTTTGAGAACCAAGGTATCAATCCAGTAGGAGACCATGTGCGAGTCACCTCGTACCTACACAAACAAATAAGAACCTCGCAACCAACGCGATAAAGGGGTTGTCAATCCCTTCACGGCCACTTGCAAGAGTGAGATCTGATAGAGATAATAATAATAAGATAAAATTTTTTGGTATTTTTATGATATAAATTGAAAGTAAAGATTGCAAAATAAAATAGATTGGAAACTTGTATGATGGAAAATAGACCCGGGGGCCATAGGTTTCACTAGTGGCTTCTCTCAAGATAGCATAAGTATTACGATGGGTGAACAAATTACTGTCGAGCAATTGATAGAATTGAGCATAGTTATGAGAATATCTAGGTATGATCATGTATATAGGCATCACATCCGTGACAAGTAGACAGACTCCTGCCTGCGTCTACTACTATTACTCCACACATCAACCGCTATCCAGCATGCATCTAGAGTATTAAGTTCATAAGAATGGAGTAACGCTTTAAGAAAGATGACATGATGTAGAGGGATAAACTCATGCAATATGATATAAACCCCATCTTTTTATCCTCGATGGAAACAATACCATACGTGTCATTTCCCCTACTGTCACTGGGATCGAGCACCCCAAGATTGAACCCAAAGCTAAGAACTTCTCCCATTGCAAGAAAGATCGATCTAGTAGGCCAAACCAAACTGATAATTCAAAGAGACTTGCAAAGATAACCAATCATACATAAAAGAATTCAGAGAAGATTCAAATATTGTTCATATATAATCTTGATCATAAACCCACAATTCATCGGATCTCTACAAAAACACACCGCAAAAGAAGATTACATTGAATAGATCTCCAAGAGAATCGAGGAGAACTTTGTATTGAGATCCAAAGATAGAGAAGAAGCCACCTAGCTAATAACTATGGACCCGAAGGTCTGAGGTAAACTACGCACACATCATCGGAGAGGCTATGGTGTTCATGTAGAAGCCCTCCATGATCAATGCCCCCTCCGGCGGAGCACCGGAAAAGGCCCCAAGATGGGATCTCATGGGTAGAGAAGGTTGCGGCGGTGGAATTAGGTTTTCGTGGTGCTCTCTAATGTTTTCAGGGTACGTAGGTATATATAGGAGGAAGAAGTAGGTCGGTGGAGCCACGAGGGGCCCATGAGGGTGGAGGGAGCGCCTAGGGGGTAGGCGCTCCCCCTGCCTCATGGCTTCCTCGTCGGTTGCTTGACGTCCACTCCAAGTCCTCTGGATCACGTTTGTTCCAAAAATCACGCTCTCAAAGGTTTCATTACGTTTGGACTCCATTTGATATTCTTTTTCTGCAGAACACTGAAATAGGCAAAAACGGCAATTTGGACTGGGCTTCGGTTAATAGGTTAGTCCCAAAAATAATATAAAAGTGTATAAATAAGCCCATTAAACATCCAAAACAGAATATATAATAGCATGGAACAATAAAAAAATTATAGATACGTTGGAGACATATCAGTTGTTCTTACTTGAACAAACCTCCTACTTATGATTAATCCTCCCGCAAGCATCCGCAACTATGAGAAAAGTATTAAGAATAAATTCTAACTATAGCATTAAACTTTTGGATCCAATCGGTCCCTTACAGAATAGCGCATAAACTGGGGTTTAAGCTTCTGTCACTCTTGCAACCCATCATCTAATTGCTACTCCACAATGCATTCCCATAGGCCCAAATATGGTGAAGTGTCATGTAGTCAACGTTCACATGACACCACTAAGGGAATCACAACATACATACTATCAAAATATCGAACACATACCAAATTCACATGATTACTTGCAATTTGATTTCTCTCGTGACCTCAAGAACAAAGGTAACTACTCGCAAATGATAAACATGCTCGGCGCTCTGTCCCGAAAGTCCTCGCCTTATTTTTTTTCTAGGTCAAAACGACCTATATACCAGAAGATGGTCACCGGAGGTGGGCCTGGGTCAGCACAATCCACCAGGGCATGCCTGGGCTCCCTGGCGCGCCCAGGTGGGTTGTGCCCACCTGGTGGGCCCCTCTGGTAGTTATTTGCTCCAATAATTCTTAAATATTCCATAAAAAAACTCCATGAAGTTTCAGCTTGTTTGGAGTTGTGCAGAATAGGTAGCCTGACGTAGCTTTTCCAGGTCCAGGTTTCCAGCTGCCAGAATTCTCCCTCTTGGTGTGTATCTTGCAAATTATGAGAGAAAAGGCATTAGAATTACTCCAAAAAGCATTATTATCGATAAAAACATCATAAATAACAATAAGAAAACATGATGCAAAATGGACGTATCAACTCCCCCAAGCTTAGTCCTCGCTTGTCCTCAAGCGAAAACCGAAATCGAAAAACATGTCCACATGCTTTGAGAGAGAGGTGTCGACAAAAACAAAATACGGACATAGAAGCATCATGTTGATTATTGTAAGTGCATCTAGTGCCACCCCTAGTTGGTTTTGGAGTATTGACGACAAACCTGGTTAAGGGATTAATGTGTTTGTTAGAATTGCAGGATAACACTGGTAGTAGTCCCTCATTGATTCGGTTTTCCTACCGGAGATGACCCCTAAAAATGTATGAAGACATTGAAGACAAAGGTGGTATGTGAAGATATTCACATTGAAGACTATGACAAGGGAAGACATTGAGTGAAGACTATGGAGCGCGAAGACTTAGTTGTTTCGTTGTTTCCTTTTCTTCTTTGTTGAGTCATAGGAACCATTGTACTGTTAAGTGGGGTCCCAGTGAACAAAGTCAGAGTAACTGAAGTGATGCTTAACCAAAATCCTATGTCTTTAAGCGAAGACAATGAGAGCAAATCTTATCCAGAGCTGGATGAGTCAGCTTTACTTGTAGCCCAAGTAAAGTTGCCGCGTGTGTTTGAAATCTTACTGTTGGAACACGTGTCAGTTCCTTAGTGACCCAGGGTCATTTCGGACAAATCAGGTCGGGTTGCCTAGTGGCTATAAATAGCCCACCCCCTACACCATAAATTGGTTGGCTGCTCAGAGTTAGTGCACGACTTTTGTCGTTTGAGAGCAACCCACCTCAAAGCCTTTGAGAGAGAAATCCTTGCGAGGACAAAGCCCTAAACACCCAGAGCCAAAGAGTGTTAGGCATCACTGAAGTCTTCCTGTCTGTGTGATCTAAAGACTTGTTACACTTGTGGACTGTGAATCCTCCAGCCGGTCAGGCGTTGCGTTCTGAGCATCCAATTGTCATTGTGGATCGCCGGTGAACGAAGTCTGTGAAGGTTTGGAAGTCTCCCTTGAAGACTTACTAGAGTGATTGGGCGAGGACTAGGTGTCCTTAGCTCAAGGGGAATAAGGTGAAGACACGGTCTTCTGAGTTAAATCTCAGCCTCCCTAACCAGACGTACAATTGTCACAGCAACTAGAACTGGTTCAACAAATCATTGTCTTCAATGAGCAACCGGTTCTATCCTCTCCATCTCTTTATTTACAGTCGGTCCTTGTGAAGTCATTGCCTATTTGCATTATCTATTTATCTTCACTCTGTGACTGCTTGCTCTGATTGGCTTCATACTGTATTCCATCCTGATCCATACTGCCTAGGTACTATTAGTCTTTGTGCTTTCACTTCATTGAATACTTGACTATGGCTTGCCTAGTGTAGTCTACTCTCCGCTGCATGTTAATAGGTTCATTTCTATCGATTGTCTTAGAAACTTCCATGTTTTGAAGACTTTCATAAAAATTGCCTATTCACCCCCCTCTAGTCGATAGCTAGCACTTTCAACTGGTATCAGAGCAAGGTACTCCCTTGTTCTGTGTGATTCGGTTTAACCACCTGGAGTTTTAGCTATGTCGACTACAAGGACAATCAAAGTCTCCTCGGTGTGCCCTGTCTTTGATGGAACTGAATATCCCTACTGGAAGAATAAGATGCGCATGCATCTTGAAGCCATTGATGTCGACCTCTGGTATGTCGTCAAGAATGGCGTCCCCAAGGCTAGTGAAGGTGTCGCCGCTGCTGATGTCAATAAGTTCATTCAACTGGACTCCACTGCCAAAAACATCATTTGTGGTCATCTGACCAAAGGGCAGTATGGCCGTGTCAGTGCTCTGGAAACGTCTAAGCTAGTCTGGGACTGGCTCTCCAAGGTCAACGAAGGCGTCTCAACCCAGAGAGATCAAAGGGTCAGTGTCCTTCGCAACCTCTTCAACCACTTCAAGAGAAACGACAATGAGAATGTTCAGCTCACGTTTGATCGCCTTACTGACATCACAATGAGCTCCAACCTCTCGGCGCTACTGAGATCACCAAGCATGAAATCGTCAAGACACTCCTGAGATCACTTGACAGCTCGTTTGACACCCTAGCCTTGATGATTCAAGAATGCCCTGACTTCAAGAGACTCGATCCGTCTGACATACTTGAAAGGCTCAACACACATGAGTTTCAGCTTTCTGAGAAAAGAGATATCTACGGTCCCAACTATGGCCGAACTCGTGCCTTGAAGGCAAAAGATGTTTCCTCGTCTGAAGAAGAATCTGACTGCAGTTCTAATGATCCTGAAGACATTGGAAGGGAGCTTGCTATGCTTGTGAAGAAGTTCAAAAAATTCACCAAGAAGAAAGGATTCAGAAAGTCTTCACAATCCAGCTCAAGGAATGATGAAGCTTCTGCTCATGACTACAAGAAGAGAACATGCCACAAGTGCAAGAAACCTGGTCACAACATCTCTGAGTGTCCGTAGTGGGACAATGAGAACAAGAAGAAGAAGAAGAAGAAGAAGAAGAAGAAGAAGAAGAAGAAGAAGAAGAAGAAGAAGAAGAAGAAGAGCAAGGAATATGATTCTGACGACAAGAAGAAGAAGAAATACTCAAAGTCTTCTTCCAAGTCTTCCTCAAAATCTTCATCACACAAGAAGAGCTCATCTGGCAAGGCTCGTGCGTTTGTTGGCAAGGAAATGGATTCAGAGGAGGAGTCTGCTTCTGAGGAGGCAGAGGTGGAGTCTGAGGAGGAATCTGATTCTGGCGTTGCAAGTCTGGCTATAGCCTATGTTGCCAAGTCCATCTTCAACACTGAAGACAATGACTTCGTCACCGACGCTGATGATAAGGACAAGGACAACTCCGCTCCCACCTATTGCTTCATGGCACATGGTGCCAAGGTAAACTCACGCAATACTCACTATCAAACATCAAGTGAAGATGACTCTTATTATAATTCCAAACCCAGCTACAAAACACTTGCTAAAATTGCAACTGAACAACAGAAAGCTATGGAACATATTCAAAAACTGTTAGACAAAAGCGATGACATGTTGGATGCTGAAATGACTCTATCTCAGTCGTTAATTGAAGACATAAAAAATCTTCATGTTAAGTATGAGGAACTTGAAAGTCGTCATGAAATGCTCTCAACAACTCATGAAAAGCTTCAAAAGGAAAACGAGTCATGAGAGCGGCTCATGAAGATCTTCAAAAGGAAAACGGGTCACTTAGCGCCGAACAGATCAGTCTCGCTCAAGAAGGATTTGAACCACCATGTCTTAAATGCCTTGAGCGTGATAACGCTACTTCTGTTGCTGGATGTTCTACTGCTACTACTGTTGCAATATCTTCAACTATTGATGTGGTAACTAACCCCTCTGCTGAGGATGCCACTGCCATTGCTGATGAAAATTCTAGGTTGAAGACATTGCTTGAAACAGGGATGTACAAAAGTCTCAAAGGGCATCAGACACTATGTGATGTCCTCAAAAGGCAGATTCTGAACCGAAACCCTAGGAAAGAGGGTGTTGGGTTCGAAAGGAAAATAAATGCTGATGGCTCTTACTGGAAGCCTAAGCAGTACCCCAAAACCACATGGGTTGCTGCAAAGGAACCTTCAGTGGATCCATCTACCCTATCTGGCTTCACTTGTGCTAATCATATTGTCATTGATGAATCCTTTGATGCAAACTATAAACTGTTTAAGAATCAGAATGGTGAAGTGTTTGCCAGGTATATTGGTACTAACTGCAGGAATGGGCCACTTATGAAGAAAGTCTGGGTGCCCAAAAAGTGTCTGGAGAATCTTCCTGTGAATGTCGTCATGACATCACAAGGGAAGAAGACAAACCCTAGACCACAGGCTTCACAAGGGAAGAGGACTCACCTGAGTCGCACTAACACAAATGTTTTGCAGGGAAACTATACTCAGGCCTATGAATATGAGTGTGTTTCATCAAATCGCCATGTTCATAAGACCCAGAACTACTCTGCTTATTCTTATGAGTACTATTATCCACCTGCAAGACTATTTGCTAGGGCTCCAAAGCCAAAGTTCTCAGATGCTGCACTTAGACTCATTGCTTCGAAGCGACCCTTGAAGATGTGGGTGGCTAAGAAAGCTTAACTCTCTTTTGCAGGGAAAGGTCTCCAACCGAAAATCAAATGCGTCTGAAGCTATTGCTGGGGACCTAAAACATCTTGTAGGGCGCAAGATCAAATGCCCAAATGGTCTTATTATATATTTTGTTCCTGAGTTGCTTGCTACTTGTCCTATCAGTCCTAACCTCGATCTAAGATTTAATAATCCTCTTGCTCGTCAAATGTTTATGCTTCACAATGCTCTTCATGAAGCCTATCCCCCTAACTGCACTGTAGGGTATGACACCAACTGCTTCAGAATGGATTATTGACAGTGGATGTACTAATTACATGACTGGCAAACGAAGTCTTCTCATGGACTCAACCCTACGTCCATCTGACAAAATTCACATCACATTTGCTGATACTGGTAAAAGCAATGTATTGGGTCTAGGTAGAGTTGCAATCTCAAAGGATCAGCACATGGATAGAGTGATGCTTGTTGACTCCCTTGGTTTCAACTTAATGTATGTCTCAATGCTTTGCGATTTGAACATGATTGTGATATTTGGAAAATATCGTTGCCTTGTTCTAATGGAATCTGACAAGTCTCTAGTCTTTGAAGGGTATCGGAATGATGATTTGTACATGGTAGATTTCTCAGCAGGACCACAGCTTGTCGTATGTCTTCTTGCAAAAGCTTCAGAATGCTGGCTCTGGCATCGGAGGCTAGGGCATGCTGGCATGAGGAACCTGCATACTCTTGCAAAGAAGAAGCACATCATAGGCATCGAGGGCGTCAAGTTCAAGAAGGATCACTTATGCGGTGCCTGCGAAGCTGGAAAGATGACGACGTCCAAGCATCCCTCGAAGACAATCATGACAATGACTCAACCCTTCGAACTGCTGCACATGGACCTCTTCGGCCCTACTCACTATTCTACCGTTACTACTACTGCTTGTCTCTATGGCTTCATCATTGTTGATGATTATTCAAGATATACATGGGTGCATATAATCCTCTACAAGACTGAAGTGCAGGATGTCTTCAGACGCTTCGCCAATCGAGCCATGAACAACTATGGCATCAAGATCAAGCACATCAGAAGTAACAATGGCACTGAATTCAAGAACACCGGCCTCGACACTTATCTCGATACATTGGGCATCACTCGTGAGTTCTCAACTCCGTACACGCTGCAGCAGAATGGCATCGTGGAACGCAAGAACAGAACACTCATTGAGATGGCTCAGACGATGCTCGATGAATACAAGACACCAAGAAAGTTCTGGCCTGAAGCTATTGATACTGCATGCCATGTCATCAACCGTGTTTATCTTCACAAGTTTCTGAAGAAAACATCCTATGAACTCCTCACTGGTAAGAAGCCAAATGTCAGTTACTTCGGAGTATTTGGTGCTAGGTGCTGGATCAAGGATCCACATCACACTTCAAAATTTGCTCCGAAAGCAGATGAAGGTTTTATGCTTGGTTACGGAAAGGATTCGCACTCCTACAGAGTCTTCAACCTCTTTCACTATAAAGTGGTTGAAACTGTGGATGTGCGGTTCGATGAGACTAACGGCTCGCAAATAGAGCACCTGCCAAATGTGCTAGATGAAATTCCACCCAGTGAATCCATCAAGCTTATGGGAACTAGAGAAATCATACCGTCTAAAGTATAGCCTGAAGAGGAACTTATCATCTCTGCACCTAATCAACCTGAAGACAATGCTCAGCCTAGAGTTTTACCAAATGTGCTAGATGAAATTCCACCTAGTGAATCCATCAAGCAAACACCACTACTAAGAATTCTTTTTCATCGAGGGAGATTTCTTTGAGCATTGTCTAGAGTTTTACTAGCATAATGAATTGCATTAAGTTTTTTATCAACTCTTTGTCCTAGAACAGCACCAATAGCATAATCCCTAGCATCACACATAATTTCAAAAGGCAAGTTCCAATCAGGTGGTTGAACAGTAGGTGCAGAAATTAAATCTTTCTTAAGTGTTTCAAAGGCTTCTAAAAAATCATCATCAAAAACAAAAGGAATATCCTTTTGCAAGAGACTAGTAAGAGGCCTAGAAAAAATTTTAAAGTCTTTGATAAATCTCCTAGAGAAACCAGCATGACCTAAGAAACTACGAATACCTTTTATATCTTTAGGACATGGCATTTTCTCAATTGCATCAACCTTAGCTTTGTCCACTTCAATACCTCTTTCAAAAAATTTATGACCCAAGACAATGCCTTCATTAACCATAAAGTGGCACTTCTCCCAATTCAAGACAAGATTTGTTTGTTCACATCTCTGCAAAACTCGATCAAGATTGCTTAAACAATCATCAAAAGACTTCCCATAAACAGAAAAGTCATCCATCAAAACCTCAACAATCTTTTCACAAAAGTCAGAGAATATAGCAGTCATACATCTTTGAAAGGTAGCAGGTGCATTACATAAACCAAAAGGCATATGTCTATAAGCGTAGGTTCCAAAAGGACAAGTAAAAGTCGTATTTTCTTGATCAGGTTGAGAAAAAAGTATTTGTGAAAAGCTAGAATATCCATCAATGAAGCAAAAGTGTGTGTGCTTAGATAATCTTTCAAGCATTTGATCAATAAAAGGCAGAGGGTAATGATCTTTTCTAGTTGCTTTGTTTAATTTTCTAAAATCAATTACCATTCTATAGCCTGTAACAATTCTTTGTGGAATAAGTTCATTGTTGTCATTAGGAACAACAGTTATACCTCCTTTCTTAGGAACACAATGAACAGGACTTACCCATCTACTATCAGCTATAGGATATATTATACCTACTTCCAGAAGTTTTAATATTTCCGTTCTTACCACTTCTTTCATCTTCAGATTTAACCGACGTTGGTGATCAACAACGGGTTTAGCATCAGGTTCCATATTAATTTTATGCCGACATAGAGTGGGACTAATGCCCTTTAAATCATCAAGAGTATACCCAATAGCAGCTCGGTGCTTCCTTAGAACTTTCAATAATCTTTCTTCTTCATGTTCTGACATGTTAGCACTAATAATAACAGGATATATCTTCTTTTCATCAAGATAAGCATATTTCAAAGTGTCTGGCAATTGTTTTAATTCAAACACGGGATCACTTTTAGGTGGAGGAGGACCTCCTAGAGTTTCAATAGGCAAATTGTGTTTAAGTAGAGGACGTTGTTCAAAGAAAATTTTATCTATTTCATTTCTTTCATGCGTATGTAAATCATTTTCATGGTCTAGCATGTATTGTTCCAAAGGATCTGTAGGTGGTACAGCAATAGAAGCAAGACCAATTAATTCATCCTTACTAGGCAATTTTTTTCATGAAGATTTCTACTAAACTTGGAAAAACTAAACTCATGAGACTCATCACCAAAACTAACACCAATAGTTTGTTTCTCATAGTCTATTCTAGCATTAACGGTGTTCAAGAAAGGTCTACCAAAGATAATGGGACAAAAGTCATCTTGTGGGGAACCAAGAACAAGAAAATCAGTAGGGTATTTTATTTTCCCACACAAGACTTCGACATCTCTAACAATCCCAATTGGTGATATAGTGTCTCTATTAGCAAGTTTAATAGTAACATATATTTCTTCTATTTCCGCAGGTGCTATGTCATTCATAATTTCTTGAAAGGTATATGGAATAGCACTCACACCAGCACCTATGCCACATAAACTATGATAACAGTGATCTCCTATTTTAACTGAGATGACAGGGATGCCAACAACAGGTCTATGTTTATCTTTTTTTATCAGGTTTGGCAATTCTAGTAGCTTCTTCACAGAAGTAAATAACATGCCCATCCATATCTTCTTCCAAGATATCTTTAACCATAGCAATACTAGGTTCTACTTTAATGTGTTCATCAGGTTTAGGTGTTCTAATATAGCTTTTGTTAACCACAGTTGAAACTTTAGCATGTTCCTTTATCCTAACAGGGAAAGGTGGTTTCTCAATATAAGCAGAAGGAACAACTGGATCAACATTATAAAGTATAGTCTTCTTCTTCAACTGGTATCTGTTCTTTAATTTCTTCTTTAATAGGTGGGTGATATTTAAACCACTTCTCTGTAGGGAGATCAACATGAGTAGCAAATGATTCACAAAAGGAGGCTACTATCTCAGAGCAAGTCCATATTTAGTGCTAAACTTTTGAAAAGCATCGGTATCCATAAAAGATTTAACACAATCATACTTAAGTTTAATACCTGACTCTTTACCTTCATCGAGTTCCCAATCATCAGAGTTGCGTTTAATTCTTTCCAAAAGAGCCCACCGAAATTCAATAGTCCTCTTCATAAAAGAAGCAGCACAAGAAGTATCAAGCATGGTTTGATCATTATGAGAAAGCCGAGCATAAAAGTTCTGGATAATAATTTCTCTTGAGAGCTAATGATTGGGGCATGAATATAACATTTACTTAAGCCTCCCCAAGCTAGAGAGATACTTTCTCCTTCACGAGGCCAAAAATTATAAATGTAATTCCGATCACGATGAACTAGATGCATAGGATAAATTTTTTGGTGGAACTCCTATTTTAAACGATTCCAATTCCATGATCCAATATCATCGCATAGCCTATACCATGCCAATGCTTTTCCCTTCAAAGATAAAGGGAAAACCTTTTTCATAACTTTATCTCCGGGTAAACCTGCAAGCTTAAACAATCCACAAATTTGTTCTACATATATCAAGTGCATATCAGGATGTTCGGTTCCATCTCCTGCATAAGGATTATCTAGCAGTTATTCTATCATACCCGAAGGAATTTCATATTCAATATTTTTAGTAGGTGCGGTAGGTTGAGGGGTAGATAATTGTGGTTCCGGACGAGGTGAAGATACTCCGAACAACCCCCCCAAAGGATTGTTTTCCATAGTAACAAGTGACAATAAATTCAGCACACTATATAAATGTTTCCTTACCAAATTTCACTTACCGAAGGCGCTTCACTCCCCGGCAACGATGCCAGAAAATAGCCTTGATGACCCACAAGTATACGGGATCAATTGTAGCTATTTTCGATAAGTAAGAGTGTCAGACCCAACGAGGAGCAGAAGGAAATGACAAGTGGTTTTCAGCAAGGTGATGTGTGCAAGTGCTGAAATTGTAAGTAGTAGAGTAGTTTGATAGCAAGATAATTTGTAACGAGCAAGTAACGATAGTAGTAAGAAATGTGCAGCAAGGTAGCCCAATCCTTTTGAGGCAAAGGACAGGCCAAAATGGTCTCTTATGATAAGCAAAGCGTTCTTGAGGGTACACGGGAATTTCACCTAGTCACTTTCATCATGTTGGTTTAATTCGTGTTCGGTACTTTGATAATTTGATATGTGGGTGGACCGGTGCTTAGGTGTTGTTCTTACTTGAACAAACCTCCTACTTATGATTAAACCTCCTGCAAGCATCCGCAACTACGAGAAAAGTATTAAGAATAAATTCTAACCATAGCATTAAACTTTTGGATCCAATCGGTCCCTTACGGAATATCGCATAAACTGGGGTTTAAGCTTCTGTCACTCTCACAACCCATCATCTAATTGATACTCCACAATGCATTCCCGTAGGCCCAAATATGGTGAAGTGTCATGTAGCCGACATTCACATGACACCACTAAGGGAATCACAACATACATACTATCAAAATATCAAACACATATCAAATTCACATGATTACTTGCAACATGATTTCTGTTGTGACCACAAGAACAAAGGTAACTACTCGCAAATGATAAACATGCTCATGATCAGAGGAGTATTAAATAGAATATTGGATCTGAACATATAATCTTCCACCAAATAAACCATATAGTAATCAACTACAAGATGTAATCAACACTACTAGTCACCCACAAGCACCAATCTATAGTTCCGTAACAAGATTAAACACAAGAGATGAACTAGGGATTGAGAGGAGATGGTGTTGTTGAAGATGTTGATGGAGATTGCCCTCCGCAAGATGGGAGAGTTCTTGGTGATGATAATGATGATGATGATGATGATGATGATGATGATGATTTCCCCCTCTGGGAGGGAAGTTCACCCAGCGGAATCGCTCTGCCAGAGGGCAAAAGTGCTCCTGCCCAAGTCCTGCCTCGAGATGGCAGCGCTCCATCCCTAAAGTCCTCCCCTTATTATTTTTTTCTAGGTCAAAACGACCTATATACCAGAAGATGGGCACCGGAGGTGGGCCTGGGTGAGCACAACCCACCAGGGCACGTCTGGGCTCCCTGGCGCGCCCAAGTGGGTTGTTCCCACCTGGTGGGCCCCCTCTGGTAGTTATTTGCTCCAATAATTCTTAAATATTCCATAAAAAATCTTCATGAAGTTTCAGCTTGTTTGGAGTTGTGCAGAATAGGTAGCCTGACGTAGCTTTTCCAGGTCCAGATTTCCAACTGCTGGAATTCTCCCTCTGTGTGTATCTTGCAAATTATCAGAGAAAATGCATTACAATTACTCCAAAAAGCATTATTATGGATAAAACATCATAAACAACAGTAAGAAAACATGATGCAAAATGGACGTATCAGGACCCGGAGCCCAAAAGGCAAAGAAGGAAGTTTAGTCAGGTGGACATCGATGAGAAGCTGGCGGTTGCGGTCGACAAAATAGCAGCTGAGACCCAAGAAGTGATGAAATTTGAGTCGGTCAAAGCGGCAGTTGAGACCCAAGAAGCCCTGAGATCTGAGTTGGTCAAAGCGGCAGTCGATGCAGCAGTAGCTGCCTGCAGAGTAGAATTGTTATATTCGATGGAGGCCTTGGTTCCGGTTGTTGTTGACTGGACGAAGAAAAACCGAGACAAAGGGCCACAAGACTTTCCAATGCCCAGCTTCGTCAGGAGCAACCCGACGACCATCGCACCAATAGCACCTGATGCCTCTACCGCACAAGGTACCGCGCCCGCTCATAGCAGCCCTCCTCCGCCTCTAGCGTGCGAGATGGGGCTTCGATTTTGCCTGAGCTCGACGCCCTCACGGTAATCATGCGTCGCACCAATATATCTATAATTGATGTAGGGTGGAACCCTATACGGCCGATCTTTCACGAAAGGAGCGGATCCCGCGAAGAACATGAAGAACATGAGGGGAAACACGAGAGAATCACTCAAACAAACAAGAACGATCACACATATGCTAGATCCGAGTACACATAGAGATCACACTATCCAAATCCAACAAGGGACGATACATAGGGTAACCAGTTCTTCTCTGTGAGGAGGTCTTGAGGTCTTCTCGTTAGGGGTCTTGAATCCAAGTGGATCTTCTCTGAAGAGGTGTCGGTCCCTCGCGAGGGGTCTTGAAGCTATCACAACACTGACCTTAGAAAGAGGGAGGAGGAGGAGTATATATAGTCGAGGTGGGCGAAGGGGTACACGGGCCTCGGGCCCTACACTGTGCGTAGACAGGGGAGGCCGGATGTCCGGGCGTCGGGTCGGATGTCCGGGCAGTCGGGGCTGGCATTATCGCTCTCTGGATAGAGGGTGCCGGATTTCCGAGCTTCGGGCCGGATGTCTGGGGCTTGTAGGTGCTTGGGGCTGGGCGGCTGATGTGGACAATGCTCCACGGGCCGGATGTCCGGGGTCATGGTCGGATGTCCGGGGCCTGGAAGCTGTTCTTGACTCCTTCCATTGGTTCTCTTCATCTGTGAACTTGGGGACTTGTCCGCTTTCACGTGCATCTTCAGAAGGGTTCTCTTGGTACCTGATCATGCACAACATTCCGGACTTAGGTAGTAGCCATGTCTTGAGAGGATCATATGTGATATCACTAAGGAAGGAAGTCACCTCGGTCTCGAGAGCTCTAGCTCATGTCATAGGTCCTCTTGGCACTTCATGAGACGATGGTAGGTCCATGGGGATGACTGTAGGATGCTCCGCATCATCTCCCCTCCCTTGGGAAAGATCCGACCTCGGATCAAAATACTCATCACCATGGTAGGGCGAGATCTTTGACGTTGAAGATGTCGCTCATGGAGTACTTGTCTCGTGGAATGTCGATCTTGTATGCGTTGTTGTTGTAGCGTGCAAGGACCTTGAAGGGTACATCCACTCATGGTAGAAGTTTGGACTTGTGTTCGAGGGGGAAGAGGACCTTGCGAAGGTGTAGCCACACAAGATCTCCAATGTTGAATACCATGGGGTGCTTGTTGAGGTTGAGCTTGGTCGCGAGTCATTGTACTTGGCGCTCAATGGTGGGCCTTGTACCTTCATGCATCTTATTAAGTTAGTTGACTCGAGCACTCGCGTCCATGTTTGTGCACTCTTGTAGTGGTAGGGGAAGAATGTCCAATGGGGACAACGGTTTGAAACTGTAGACGACCTCGAAGGGGGACTTGCTGGTAATAGAATGTCTTGCTCGGATGTAGGCATAGTCGGTGATGGGTAGACACTCCTCCCACTCCTTGATGTTCTTCTTGATTAATACGCGAAGTAGAGCGGAGAGTGTGCGGTTGGTCACCTCCGTTTGGCCCTCGGTTTGTGGATGGTATGACGTGGAGAAAAGTAGCTTGATTCCGAGCTTGACGCATAAGGTTTTCCAAAAGTAGCTTAGGAACTTGATGTTGCGGTCCGAGACAATCATCTTTGGTACTCCATGTAGGCGCAATATTTCCCTACAAAAAGATTGGCAACATGTGAAGCATCGTCTATCTTGTTGCAAGGAATGAAATGAGCCATCTTAGAGAATCGGTCCACAACAACAAACACGGAATCCTTTCCATTTCTAGTTCTAGGCAAACCAAGCACAAAATCCATGCTAATATCTTCCCATGGTTGATACGGAATTGGAAGAGGCATATAGAGACCATGGGATTGAGCTTTAGACTTAGCTTTGCGACATGTAGAGCATCAGTTGGTGAAGCAGTTGACGTCGCAGAACATCTTGGGCCAAAAATAGTTCTTGGAGAGCGAAGCAAATGTCTTGTCACGTCCAAAGTGTCCCATTAGTCCTCCTCCATGAGATTCTTGCAAAAGCAACAAATGCATAGAAGACTCGGGGATGCAAAGTTTGTTAGCTCTCATAAGATAATCATCTTTGATGTAGTAGCGTTCCCAAGATGTATGTGTCAAACATTTGGCATAAGGAATAGCAAAAGTAGGATCATGCGCATACAAGTCTTTTATGTGGTCAAAACCAATGACATTCAATTCAAGTTTGGTGACAAGCATGCTGATACGTCTCCATCGTATCTACTTTTCCAAACACTTTTTCCCTTGTTTTGGACTCTAACTTGCATGATTTGAATGCAACTAACCCAGACTCATGCGGTTTTCAGCAGAATTGCCATGGTGTTATTTTTGTGCAGAAATAGAAGTTCTCGGAATGACCTGAAAATCAACGGAGATTATTTTTGGAATATATAAAAAATACTGGCGAAAAGTCATCCATAACATAACCCTCAGGCACAACAGGCAATTCATATCTAGGGGGAGAATCTTCATCGTCACTTTCATCAATATTATCAGTTTCAATAATTTCATTCTCTCTAGCCCTAGCAAGTTGTTCATCAAGAAATTCACCTAGTGGCACAGTATTATCAAGCATAGAAGTAGTTTCATCATAAGTATCATGCAAAGCAGAAGTGGCATCATCAATAACAGGCGACATATCAGAATGAATAGTAGGTGTAGGTGTCGCAAGTTTACTCAAAACAGAAGGTGGATCAAGTGCAGAGCAAGATGGCAATTCCTTACCTCCCCTAGTAGTTGAGGGAAAAATCTTGGTTCTTTGATCTTTTAAGTTCTTCATAGTGATAAGCAGATATAAATCCCAAGTGACTCAAAGAATAGAGCTATGCTCCCCGGCAACGGCGCCAGAAAATAGTCTTGATAACCCACAAGTATAGGGGATCACAATAGTTTTCGAGGGTAGAGTATTCAACCCAAATTTATTGATTCGACACAAGGGGAGCCAAAGAATATTCTCAAGTATTAGCAGCTCAGTCGTCAATTCAACCACACCTAGAAACTTAATATCTGCAGCAAGGTATTTAGTAGCAAAGTAATATGATACTAGTGATAACGGTAGCAAAAGTAATATTTTTGGTTTTATAGTGATTGTAACAGTAGCAACGGAAAATTAAATAAGCGAAGAACAATATATGGAAAGCTCGTAGGCAATGGATCAGTGATGGATAATTATGTCGAATGCGATCAATCATGCAACAGTTATAACATAGGGTGACACAGAACTAGCTCCAGTTCATCAATGTAATGTAGGAATGTATTCCGAATATAGTCATACGTGCTTATGGAAAAGAACTTGCATGAAATCTTTTGTCCTACCCTCCCGTGGCAGTGGGGTCCTATTGGAAACTAAGGGATATTAAGGCCTCCTTTTAATATAGTATCGGACCAAAGCATTAACACATAGTGAATACATGAACTCCTCAAACTACGGTCATCACCGGTAAGTATCCCGGTTATTGTCACTTCGGGGTTAACGGATCATAGCACATAATAGGTGACTATAGACTTCCAACATAGGATGAAGAACTCACATATATTCATGAAAACATAATAGGTTCAGATCTAAAATCATGGAACTCAGGCCCTAATGACAAGCATTAAGCATAGCAAAGTCATAGCAACATCAATCTCAGAACATAGTGGATACTAGGGATCAAACGCTAACAAAACTAACTCGATTACATGATAAATCCCATCCAACCCGTCACCGTCCAGCAAGCCTATGATGGAATTACTCACGCACGGCGGTGAGCATCATGAAATTGGTGATGGAGGAAGGTTGATGATGACGATGACGACAGATTCCCCTCTCCGGTTGTCGGATTTCGGGTTCCGGCAGACCCTTGAGGTTCGAACACTGGGGTGCGCGCGGAGATCTCTCCCCTACCGATCTACATCTGATCCTCTCGTACGACCTAAGATGAAAATGATGAACAAAACAAGAGACACGAGGTTTATACTTGTTCGGGCCACCGTTGTGGTGTAATACCCTACTCCAGTGTGTGGCTGGTGGATTGCCTCTGGGGCTGATGATGGACAGTACAGGGGAAGAACAGCCTCACGAGGGGTGTTCTTGAGCTGGTGTGGTGTGTTCTACTTAGTCTCTACTGGGTTTCTCCTCTCTTTCCCCCTCTCGATTCGATTCGATTCGATTCGATGCCTCTACTTTGTGGTGGCTAGCTCTATTTATAGAGGCCCTGGGCTTCTCCCTAAAATAATGAGCGGGGAGGGCGCCAACAATTGGCCATTTTGAAGGGGAACATCTAGTACAAGTTATCCTGACCAAAGGTGGTCTTCGGCTGCCAAAAGCACTGGTGATGACGCCATCTTGGGCTCCATGGTGACCTCCGTCCGGCCGTCCGGCTGGTCTTGGTCCCGTTGCACCGGAATGGTAACCTTTGCCTGATGCCTTGGCATGTGCTTGCCCCCTTTGCACCAAAGGGGAAACAAGGACTCTACGTAGGCCGGTGCCTGCCTGGCCTCGATCATCATGGCTTGCGTCATGGGATCCTCGCGAGGTACCCTTGCATTGACCTCTCCACCTCCTTGCGAGCCTGCCTGATGAGGCTGCTCCTGAGGAAGCTTCCTGTCATCCGCCCCGCGAGGCTTGGCCCCTCGCGAGGGTCTTGAGCTTGAGTTGATGAAGATGGGCCGCGCTGGGCCCCCACTTGAGCCACGCCGCAGGCCGCAGGCAGGCAAGTCTGGGGACCCCTATTCCCAGAACGCCGACAGTAGCCCCCGGGCCCAAGGTGCGCGCGGGCTTGGCTTAGCAGAGAAGCGATGGGACAAGCACAAAGCGCCGCGGGCCCTAACAACCTGCGGCCTTGGGCGTCGCATGGCGGTTGATTGGGCGTTGGCATCTGCGCTTCCCCCACGACGCCTCGGCAAATGCACGACTCGACAAGTCCTGAAGACGTTGTATGAGAGCGGACTGGAGGAGCCGTTGGCTGGTGCGGAGGATGGCCCTGCCAAGCTACTCCCCTTCCTGGTTGATGCGCTTGAGGACATCGTAGACGGCCTTGGCCCCACGGTCGAGGCCGAGCCACGTGCCCTATCTTCTGCGGCACTAACGCATGTCCTTAGCCATGTCTACCTGCGCGACTCCGACGTCGACTTTGACAGCCTGCTAGAGCCCGTGAGCGGCGACCATGCCGCTGCTGCCGCTGAGGCCGTGAAAGGCTGAGCCGAGGTTTTGCTGGGGAAGTTCCGCTCCCCGAGCGTCCTGCCCGGGCGCGGTGCCACCGGCCTTGCGACCTCGAGGGGCGAAGCTGTCCAGCGTGACTCCACCACCGGTGACGGCGTTACTGGGGAGTGATCCCTTCGCGACTTCCATCCTGTTTTATTCCTGCACATGCACCATGCCTCGTGGAGGCGTTTAAACTTGTGTTTGGCGTTGTGGAACAATCTTATGGCTTGTAATATTTTCTTTGAATGTCCTGGAATTTGCATTTTCCTCTCCTACTTGCTTACGCTCTATGTCGGCAGGTCCCGGCCCTGCGCGTACCTCACCCAGCGTTAGCCCCGACCGGAAACCAAGGACGGGGCTAAGGAGTGAGGGGCTACATGGCAAGTTAGGTTCCTGAGTCGCGATGCTCAGGAGTCCCCCTTGACATGCAAGCAACAAGTAGGGAAGGGGGAGCGAGGAGTGGATTGATCGTTCTACGTCGGCAGGGCCCGGCCCTGCGCGTACCTCACCCAGAGTTAGCCCCAACCGGAAACCAAGGACGGGACTAAGGAGTGAGGGCCTACGTGGCAAGTTAGGCTCCTGAGTCGCGATGCTCAGGAGTCCCCCTAGACGCTCAAATGGGTTTCGTACCTTGGCTCCGCTCGGGGAGTGGCGCGCGACGACCAGGTCCAAGGGACCTGGCTGGGTGGTGTGCGCTCGGGCGAGGCCCGGGTGTAGCCCCCGTGTCTAGCCCCCTCGTGCTGCACTCCCGAGGGGAGGTGTTGCGATGGTGCCGGACACTGAGCTTTGGGCTCCCTAAGGTTGGTAGGCCGTGGGCCGCCCTCAGTTGTTTATCACCAGCGTGGAGCATAGCGCTTCCGTATGTGTACAGGCATAGCCGCTCCTTGGCAGTGTCGTTAGCCAGCGTGGACCATGGTGCTTCCACTGGTGCGTGGGAGGGGGCTCCCCTCCGGGAGGAGCCCCCGGGGCGTGTACAGCCCCACCCTGACACGTGGCCCTCACGATAGGCTAGGAGAGGTGTATCTGGGCACTCGTGAGCCAACGCGGGACTCACGATGCCCTACCTCGAGGCGGGTTGCGCCTGGCTCTGGGCCTTTATCAATTGGTGTGTTCCTGCAGGGTTGTTAGAATGCAAATGCTCTATGTCCTCAGGTCCCGGCCCTCAAGTGAGCTCAGCCGCCGCTAGTATGATAGGTTGCGATGCCGTGGGTCAAGGCCAAGGGGTGAGGGCTGGAGAGCCAGTAAGAGCCCATGAGTCGCGATGCTCAGGCGCCCCCCTTTTAACGTGCAAGCGCTTTGCATGACGACAAGCAATAGGCGATAATTATGGGAATCAGATTAAGCGTGAAAGAACAACTTCGTCCTAAGGTAAATACTGGAAAAGCAACTGCCGCTGGGTCGGGCCCGAGCGGTGTGGGGATGATGCAGCCCGAAGGGCGCCCCCAACAAGGTAAGTAAAGATCATAAACAAAATGGATACATGCCGCGGGGATGGACCCACGCGGCCTGGGAATGGTGCAGCCCGGTGGGCGCTCCCAGCTGAAGGTAGAACTCTGAAAGATGTCACCTGGTGCTGTTGAAGATGAAGTGATGCCAAGGAAGTGAGCGATGCGCGGTGAAGACGTTGGCCCTCATGAGCCCCCAGGCCTTGGGAGGCTCCGGTGGCACGTGCAGGTCTTCGGGGGCCATCGCCACCTTCGCCAGGACCGCGCGATGCCTGACCTCCTGAGCCTCCAGAATACTCCTCCACAGGTGCTGATGTGCGGCGACCGCACTCGGCGGGCCGAAGGGCATGCGAACGTAGCTGTGAGGTGGTCCCTCGCAACGCCCTACGGCCGAAGGCCATAGGCGCTCCTGAGACGCAACTCGGTTGAGCCCTGGTACGTCGACGCAGACGCGCAGTCCTCCATCCTCGCCTGGATGTGGGGCCACGGTAGGTAAGCGGCGGCTGCCGCTCATGACTCTGGACTCTTGTAGCTCATGGGTGTTCCTTGCGATGAACTCCTGAGGGTCTGGTCTCCTTTGACTTGTACCTTCCTGAGGGAAGCGTGCTTGAAAGCACCCCTCGAAGTGGTGCCCGAGCGCCTCCCCCGCGACCTTGGCAAGGTCGGCTGCTCCCCCGAGCCCTGCCTGAGGAGGGCGCCGGGCGCGCCTTCCTATGCGCGAGAGGGTGGCGCTCCCTGATCGGGCGTGAATCCTGACGCAACACCTCCGGAGGTGCCTGCCTCCTTGTGGCTCGGGCCACGTGAGGCCTTCTTCTTCTTGAGGGTCGCCTCGGGAGGCCTCCAGCTCCTACGATCTGGGTCTTCGATCGCTGCGTGAAACGCCCTCGATGCGGCTATATCTCCCACGTGTCGAAGCACGACTTAGAGGCATAACCACATTGAAAGCAATGTCTCAAGTGAGGTAATCTTCACACAACCCATGTAATACATAAGGGAAAGAGATACATAGTTGGCTTACAATCGCCACTTCACACAATACAAGAATAAAGCATTACAGCATCCAAATACAATCAAGGTCCGACTACGGAACCAAAATAAAAGAAGAACCCCAAATGCGACAAGGTCCCCGATGGACCCCAACTGGGCTCCACTACTGATCAACTAGAACGAAACAACACAAAGGACAAGATCTTCATCGAGCTCCTCATGAGCTTGTTTGCGTCATCTGCACGGACTCATCGGCACCTGCAAGCTGGTTTTGGAAGTATCTGTGAGCCACGGGGACTCAGCAATCTCGCACCCCCGCGATCAAGACTATTTAAGCTTATGGGTAAGGTAAAAGGTATGAGGTGGAGCTGCAGCAAACGACTAGCATATATGGTGGCTAACCTATTCGCAAAAGAGAGTGAGAAGAGAAAGCAAAAGCACGGTCGATCAACTATGATCAAGAAGTGATCCTAGAACAACCTACGTCAAGCATAACTCCATCACCGTGTTCACTTCCTGGACTCCGCCGGAAAGAGACCATCACGGTTACACACGCGGTTGATGCAGTTTAATTAAGGTCAAGTTCAGGTTTTCTACAACCGGACATTAACAAATTCCCATCTGCCCATAACCGCGGGCACGGCTTTCGAAAGTTCAAATCCTTGCAGGGGTGTCCCAACTTAGCCCATGACAAGCTCTCACGGTCAACGAAGGAATAGACCTCCTCCCGAGACGTTCCGATCAGACTCGGTATCCCGGTTCTACAAGACACTTCGACAAGTTAAAATAAATCTAGCAACACCACCCGAATGTGCCGACAAATCCCGATAGGAGCTGCACATATCTCTTTCTCAGGGCACACTCAGATGAGACTAGCTACGAGTAAAACCAACCCTCAAGTTTCCCTGAGGTGGTCCCGCAGGAAGCTCAGATCGGACCAACACTCAGAGGAGCACTGGCCCGGGGGGTTAGAATAAAGATGACCCTTGAGTCTGCAGGACCCAGGGGAAGGTGGTAGGTTGTTAGTGCAAATGGTAAAACCAAGGTTGGGCATTGCTGGAGGAGTTTTATTCAAGGCGAACTGTCAAGGGGTTCCCATTATTACCCAACCGCGTAAGGAACGCAAAATCCGGGAACATAACACCGATATGATGGAAACTAGGGCGGCAAGAGTGGAACAAAACACCAGGCATAAGGCCGAGCCTTCCACCCTTTACCAAGTATATAGATGCATTAATTAAATAAGATATATTGTGATATCCCAACAAGTAAACATGTTCCAACAAGGAACAACATCTCCATGTTCTAACAAGGAACAAACTTCAATCTTCACCTGCAACTAACAACGCTATAAGAGGGGCTGAGCAAAGTGGTAACATAGCCAAACAACGGTTTGCTAGGACAAGGTGGGTTAGAGGCTTGGTTCAACAATATAGGAGGCATGATAAGCAAGTGGTAGGTATCGCGGCATAGGCATAGCAAAAGAGCGAGCATCTAGCAAGCAAAGATAGAAGTGATTTCGAGGGTATGATCATCTTTCCTGAAATCCCGCAAGGAAGAAGAACGAGTCCATGAAGAAGACAAACGGACGTAGTCGAACGGATCCTCGCAAACGCGACGTTACCGGAACCAACCCGAAGAGGCAACACCGGAAAGAAGCAAACAACATAGTAAACAACCACCACATAAACATGGCACGATGCGCAGACAAGTATGATGCATGTCCGGTTTAATTATGCATGGCATGGCAAAATGCACCAACAATCCTACAAATTAACTGGAGCTCAACATGCAACAAGTTGCATATTGACGGACACCACAATAATTATTTAGTTCGCTCTTGTTTATGTACCCAACAATATTAAATGTTGGTTAGCATGGCATGGGTGAAGCAAAACAAAACTACACAATCTAAACAATTTAAATGGGGCCGGATATAACAAACACAAATCCGGTAAATCCCCATATGCCTTAGTAATTTATTGCAACAACAATGTAAACATTTTAATTGTTGTTATCATGATGCGGATGATGTGAACAAGTTTTATGCAATTATTATTAAAAGTTTACAAGAGCATTAAGAAGCATTTGTCATCGTGGCGGAAACGAACGGGGTGCCACAGTGACGAATACGAAAATGATGCCACGGCAACATATCGGTTATCCGGTAGCCCACGGGGATACCGGTGCAAAAGGAAGTGACGGGAGCATGCAAAAGATGGTGGGGTGATCCCGGTAACCGGGTGTCCCACGAGTCGATGGCATGGAAGCGAGAGACACTCCGGACATGGTGCAGACAAAGGGTGCATCTCATACGACACAAGCATTCATTCTCGGACGATCGTCTCGGGGTTATACCTTTGAAGCGTGCGAAGGGGACGGTTCTCGTTCGTAGAGGGAAGTAGACGTTCTCGCGACGGCGGTAGTGGAAGTAGACATTCTCGCACGCTCTAGGGTCGACGGTAGAGGTTCTCGCGATCTCGGCGACGGTAGTGGAACATGACGATCCGGATAGGGTACTTGGCAACATGCACGTTGTCGGTAGTTGTGCACAATCGTTGTCGGACTTGATGGTTTCGAGGTCTTCGGACGTAGTGATACATGTTCATTTTTCGGAGAGGTACATGGCGTTCTTCGGTCACAGGTACTTGACGTTTTGCTATCCGGGTCTTCCGCGACGGTCGTTGTACACATGACGTTGGGGTACTTGTCGGTCCGAGTCTTGACGGAGTAGATGTACACGTTTCGTAGATGAACTTGGCGTAACCATGCGGTAGTCGAAATTGGCGGTATCCGAATGGTACTTGGCAAATCCCCGTAGTCGAGCTTGGTGGCCTTGACGTCCAACACAAAACAGCATAAGGAGCCTCGGCTGACAGCGACGACGAACACAAGCCCATGGAGAAGCAGGGTACAGAGGCGTTTGACGATGAACTTTGCACCGTCGAGTAGGACAGTGGGCAGAGCAGAGGCAACAGCGGCGACTTGGCACAGTTGCAGGCAGCGCCGGGGACAGGGAAACGGGTGGAGGCGCAAGACGACCGGTCAGAGCAGATGCAGCCATCTCCGGGCGCTGCGCAAACAGTCTTGGCGATGGCGTGCAGCAGAGAGCGGCGAGGTGCTCGGGGATCCCCTCGGACGCGAGAGGAGGCTGACATCCCAGCGCTCGCGGGCATAGGGGCGCACGAAGGAGGATAGATGGACGGCCATGGCGGCGCTAGTCGTCGGCATCAGGCCGCGTAACTCATGGACAGGCAGCGAGGGCGAGGAAGGGAGCACCAGGCGCAGGGAAGGGCCGTCACAGGCGGTCGTCTCGCACACGGGGTGGCCTTCCTGAGGAGCCTAGGGCGGCGGCAGAGGCAGTACATAAGGCAAAGGGCTGAGAAGATAGAAGAGGAGAGGCCCGGCGACTGTTTCCGGAGACCGAAAACGTCCGACGAAAAGACCGGTTATAATGCCGCTATAGTTTAACGGTTGGGCTATCAAACGGACTCCGAACGCGATGAAATTTGACAGGCGGTCTTCGTACACTAAAATAAGACCACACACCAACTTTTATCCCATTCCGAGAACATTTTCTGGCCACTTATAAAATACTATTTCGGACATGCCGCGGGCGCGTGCAAGTGTGGTTGTGCTCAGAACGGACAACGGAGAGAACTTGGAGAACCCGGACGAATGCAAGTTTCAAAAACATGATGATGCAATGCACATGATGACATGATGAAATGCAACACGCAAGCAAAAGACATGGCAACCGCAGCGAATAACTGGAAGAGACCTGGCACATCGGTCTCGGGGCGTCACACTGCGGCTTGGAACACGCGCTCGAGCGAGCACACTGCGTCCCTTTCTTCACAGGGTACGGTGATGACTCCACCACTTCCTGGCATCTTGAGGACATTGTAACCATGGTGAGTCACTGCCATAAACTTGGCGAGGGCTGGGTACCCGAGGATGGCGTTGTACGGCAGGCGGATGTGAGCGACGTCGAAGTCGATGAGCTCGATGCGGTAGTTGTTGCATTGCCCGAAGGTGACCGGAAGGCGAACCTACCCAATTGGAACAGTGGAACCATCGGTGACCCCTGAGAAAGGCTTGGTCGGCTGAAGCTGGTCATACGGCACTTAGAGATTGTCGAACGTCTCGGCGGACAGGACATTGAGTCCTGCCCCGCCATCAATGAGGGTCCTGGTGACCTGCACGTTGCTGATAACTGGGGAGCAAAGCATCGGGAGGGTTCCGGCCGTTGCCACACACTTGAGCTAGTCTGCGGAACTGAACGTGATTGCGCACGTGGACCACCTGAGAGGGCGCGTGGCCTCAAGCTTGGGAAGGACTGCATTCACCTCGCGAGCAAACTGCTTGAAGATGCGCTGTGAGTCTTGGGCCTGGGCACCAGCCAAGATGCAAGCAATTGCAAGCGGCTCTTGGAAGCCCCCAGCCCCATCGTCTTGGTGCTGGTCTTCGTTCCTCCTTGGTGGGCAGAGGAGGGAGGCATGCGTTGCCGTGAGGGCGGTCCTCACGAGGCTGGTCCCTCCAGCCTCCCTCGCGAGGCAGGTCCTGCCAGCGGTCCTCGCTAGGGCGGTCACGCCATCCCTGGCGAAGGCCACGGTCTTCCCATCGTCCGCCGCCTCTTCCTCCTCCTCAGCCATAGCCCATGTCGTTGCGCTCTGGGCGTCGGCCGATTCGCCCATCTCGCACGGCTCTGAGCTCTTGACATTCGTTGGTGTTGTGGGTGTGGTGGTCGTGGTACACGCAGTATCGTCCGCCCTTGGATGACTCAGGCTGATCCCTGCCTCGCTTGGTGTCCGGTTCCACTGCTAGCACGGCAGCCCCCTTGCGCTTCACGTCTTTGTCCTTGAGCTTCTTTTCTTCTGGGCCGGCTGCCGGGAGCTCGAGGAGGGAGAGACACCCTTCCTCAGCCCTGGCGCACTTGGTCGCCAAGTTGAACAGCTCCAGGGATGTGCATAGGTCTTCATGGATTGCTAGCTCTTCCTTCATCTTGACGTCGCGCACGCCGTCGGAGAAGGCTAAGATGATAGCTTCTTCAGTCACCTTGGGGATCTTGAGGAGAGCGTAGTTGAAGCGCTGGATGTACTTCTGCAGGGTTTCTCCTGGCTATTGCTTGATGCGGCGCAGGTTGCTCACGGCCGGGGGCCGGTCGCAAGTGCCCTGGAAGTTGGCGATAAAGCGGGTGCGCATCTCGCTCTAGGAGGAGATCGTGCTGGGAGCCAGGTTCAGGAGCCAGGTGCGGGTGCCATCCTTGAGCGCCATGGGGAACCAATTCGCCATGACCTTTTAGTCTCCGTTGGCGGCTACGATGCCCAGCTCGTAGAGCTGCAGGAACTCTGCAGGGTCTGCTGTGCCATCATAGCGGGGCGGGACGTCAGGCTTGAACTTGCCTGGCCATGTGACGCCGCGCAGCTCGGGGGTGAAGGCGAGGCAGCCCGCCATGGCCACTGGCGCCCTTTGCTGGTGATGGACTCGTTCTTGCGGGTCACCATGCGCCGCCACTGGGAGCAGCGCGGGGTCTTGTCGTGGAGGTGCTGGGGTGCGATCTTGGCGCGCCGGCGCTGGGAGCGCGCAAGCACCTTCCCGGGGACGTGGGATCTCTTGGCAGCTCCCTTCTTGCTATGCAGGCGCCGGACATGGAGGGTCTTGCCCTGGGGCTGCGCGCCTTGGAGCCAAGGCACCTTCTTGGGGAGGAGGCGGCCGAGGCGCCTCCTGATCCTCGCTCCCTGCGCGGGACAGAGGGCGAGGCAGCGAGAGGGACCGCAGGGGGAGCCCCCTGCGGCACTGATGACCTCGGTGATGCGGGCGAGCCAGTCCTCGTAGAGGTCGTCGACGGGGCGATAGTGCAGGTGCTCCCGCGCCAAGAGTAGTGAGGCGTGCGCATCCATGGGTGCGCGACGGGCGTGGGACGACGAGCCAGCTAGAGTCAGCGACGGGGTGATGGTGCGGCCATCCCGCCGCACCGAAGGATGCTGGGACGAGGCCTGCTGCTCGTTCCCCATCGGGCCGGTGGCGGCGTTGGCGGTGGGCGACGGGGAACGACGAGGGGGGCCACTGACGGGTGCCGTCTGGGCGACGCGAGTGGCGCGAGCAGCCCGGCGCTTGGCACGAGCGCGACGAGCGTCAACCATGGACACGACGGAAGATCACACGCGAACAGCGGAAGAAATATTCCGGCGCACCCCTACCTGGCGCGCCAAATGTCGGATTTCAGGTTCCGACCGACCCTTGAGGTTCAAACACTGGGGTGCGTGCGGAGATCTCTCCCCTACCGATCTATGTCCGATCCTCTCGTACGAACTAAGATGAAAATGATGAACAACACAAGAGACACGAGGTTTATACTGGTTCGGGCCACCGTTGTGGTGTAATACCCTACTCCAGTGTGTGGCATGGTGGATTGCCTCTAGGCTGATGATGGACAGTACAGGGGAAGAACAGCCTCATGAGGGGTGTTCTTGAGCTGGTGCGGTGTGTTCTACTTAGTCTCTACTGGTCTTCTCCTCTCTTTCCCCCTCTCGATTCGATTCGATTCGATGCCTCTACTCTGTGGTGGCTAGCTCTATTTATAGAGGCCCTGGGCCTCTCCCCAAAATAAGGAGCGGGGAGGGCGCCAACAATTGGCCATTTTGAAGGGGAACATCTATTACAAGTTATCCTGACCAAAGGTGGTCTTCGGCTGCCAAACGCACTGGTGATGACGCTGTCTTGGGCTCCATGGTGACCTCCGACCGGCCGTCCGGCTGGTCTTGGTCTCGTTACACCGGAATGGTAACCTTTGCCTAATGCCTTGGCCTGTGCTTGCCCACTTTGCACCAAAGGGGAAACAAGGACTCTGCGCAGGCCGGCGCCCGCCTGGCGCCCGCCTGGCCTCGATCGTCATGGCTTGCGTCATGGGATCCTCGCGAGGTACCCTTGCATTGATATCTCTGCCTCCTCGCGAGCCTGCCTGATGAGGCCGCTCCTGAGGAAGCTTCCGGTCGTCCGCCCCGCGAGGCTTGGCCCCTCGCGAGGGTCTTGAGCTTGAGTTGATGAAGATGGGCCGCGCTGGGCCCCCACTTGAGCCACGCCGCAGGCCGCAGGCAGGCAATTCTGGGGACCCCTGTTCCCAGAATGCCGACACCGGTGCCCCGAACGGACTCCAGATCAGCCCTCCCGAGAGAGTTTAGGGCTTGGCTGCAGCTCCGTATCCTAAAACGCGATGAATCCTTCTCCCTGATTTTTCTCCCCGAACATGAATATATGGAGTTGGAGTTGAGGTTGGTGGAGCGTCAGGGGGCCCACGAGGCAGGGGCGTGCCCAGGGTGGTAGGCGCGGCCCCACCCTTGTGGACAGGGTGTGGGCCCCCTAACGTGGATGAAGAAACTGCTAGAGACTTCTTAGCTTGCAACGATAGATCTGATCTTAAGAAATTATTAGCTAAGCTGAAAGAAAAGTCTTTGAAGGCTAGAATGAAATATGACCCTGCTTTTGCTACTTCACCTATCTTTATTACTGATAAGGATTATGATTTCTCTGTCGATCCTGAGTTAATTACTTTGGTTGAATCTAATCCTTTCTGTGGCTATGAATCTGAAACTTTTGTGGCACATCTTACTAAATTAAATGATATAGCCACCCTGTTCACTCATGATGAGAAAACTCGCTATTACTTTATCCTTAAGTTGTTTCCATTCTCATTAAAGGGTGATGCTAAAACATGGTTTAATTCTCTTGATCCTGGTTGTGTGCGTAGTCCCCGGGTGATTTATTACTTCTCTGCTAAATATTTCCCCGCTCATAAGAAACAAGCTACCTTAAGGGAAATATATAATTTTGTGCAAATTGAAGAAGAGAGTCTCCCACAAGCTTGGGGGAGGCTTCTCCAATTACTTAATGCTTTGCCTGATCATCCTCTCAAGAAAAATGAAATACTTGATATCTTTTATAATGGACTAACCAATGCTTCCAGAGATTACTTGGATAGTTGTGCTGGTTGTGTTTTCAGGGAAAGAACTGTTAATCAAGCTGAATTGCTATTGAATAATATGTTCACTAATGAAAATAATTGGACACTTCCTGAACCAACTCCTAAGCCGACTCTGAATAAAAGGGGTATTCTATTTCTCAGTCCTAAACATATGCAAGAGGGAAAGAAATATATGAAAGAAAAAGGTATTAAAGCTGAAGATGTTAAGAATTTACCACCTATTGAAGAAATACATTGCTAAACAGTATAACACAGCTACCTAGGACCCCTCACAGCAATTTAACATTATCGGCCGTCAGATCAGGCTAATGACGTTCGAGATCGGTCCATCCTGCCACACGGTGCCTCTGGTCATTTTGGCTCACCGTAGCAGGGCCGCTGCTCCGCATAGCGACCTGGGTATCCTCTCATTAATTAGGCCGACTGAACGGGACAGCCTACGTAGGCCCAAAAATGGATGGTTGAGGCCCATACCGTTCATGCCCTGCCTCTTTGTCTCTCCGGAACCGGTGTTCTTCATGCGTTCCTCAGCGCCGCTGCGACGCGATATGTGGCCATTCTTCTGCTCATCTCCTCAGAACCTCGACTTATGAATCAGCCTAGGTCCTTTCTTCTTTTCATCCATACGGCGATCGTCTCTTCTGAATCTGGTCCACGGGCTGCTTAGTTTCAACCATGCGGTGGCGACCCATGCTGTCAGTGTCCTTCTCCAGCTTTCCTCGGCGTGCATGGGCCTCCATGTTGTTCCCTGTTTCCCAAAGATGAGGAGACAAATTGTTCCATGTATAATCTGTCATCTAGGAGCAGGGAGTGGCTTGGCGATGATACAAAGAGTTTTCAAGTAGTGACCAACATGTCCACTTGACTTTCCTCTTCCTGTTGCTTCACTCCTCGTTGAGCTCTTTCAGTGTTTTCTTTTAACCCTGTTCGATCTTTTAATATGCCTTTTCTGATTTGCCTTTTAGCAGGTATCAGAGTTTGGCGTAATTTACAACAGAATGATCAAACAGGTGAATACTGAAGAGCAGAGCACCTAATATTGGAAATGTCCAACCTTATGTCAAGTTTCTGATAGTAAAGTTGCAGGTTGCAACCCGTGCTCAAAAGATAGAGAGCTAAATCCAAGGGTAAGCCATCACATTTTGAAACCAATGATCAAACTGGAGCCATCACTCAACATTTATACCAATTTCACTTGCCTTCAGAAGATCTGGTACAACATGAATTTGTTTTTCCCTCGAGACCCTTTTGTTCCCATGATTTATTTATTTATGCTGAAAACAATGTGTTGACTGCAGCTTGATGGAAGTGTTTATTCTCTGCTTGTACACACATAAATTCATGCTCGATCATGTAGACGAAACCGATCTGAAAAGACAAATATATTCGTGGTAATATTCTGATGAAACTATTTTGTGTGAGAAGAGAACTACGGTGACAAAACTTGTACTGCAGGTACCTTTCAGTTTCTGACAACATTCTTATAGGTGGAAAGAGAAGGAATGACGATGACAGAATTATCAATGAAATATTTTCCTGTTAAATGATGCAAAATTTCATGCCATCACATCATATACTTTGACTGCTTCGGAAAGTAACATATCTAATTTTCCCTGCAAAGATAGTATTTTATTGGGATTGCCATTTTCTTCACACATTCTGACTTGAAGGAATGGGTCATGAAACTATAAAAGGGAATCAAAATGTTGTGGTCCTTTTTCTTGAATCAGTTGGAATAACGAAAAAAAATCCATTCAGGTAGTGAAGGTAAACTCTCTCTATAGATCTTGGTCTAGTGGTCTAGTGGTCTTGATAACCCAACACAGGTAGTGAAGGTAAACTCTCTCTATAGATTTGACGAAGGTGATATTCCTCATTATAAGCCTGCTAGCCAATGCTTAGATGAGTTTGATAATTTTATTGTTAAACAAGAAAACTTCAATGCTTATGTTGGTGGATAATTGAATCACAATGCTGATATGCTTGAGCACTTGAGTGATTATATGTCTAGAGTTAAAGGTGAACTTAAACTTATTAGTAAACATGCTTCTATGGTTACCACTCATGTAGAACAAGTACTTAAGGCTCAGAATGATTTGCTCAGTGAATTAAACAATAAGAAAAATGATAATGCTATTAGAGTTATGACTATAGGGGGTAAAATGACTCAGGAACCTTTGTATCCTGAGGGCCATCCTAAGAGAATTGAGCAAGATTCTTAGAGAACTAATGTTGATACACCTAGTTCTTCTAAGAATAAGAAAAATAAAAATGATAGGACTTTGCATGCTTCTAGTGAACCTGTTGTTGACACACCTAAGAATCCCAATGATATTTCTATTTATGATGTCAAAACACAATCTGGTAATGAACCTAGTGATAATGTTAATGATGATGTTCATGTTGATGCTCAACCTAGCAATGACGATGATGTAGAGATTGAACCTATTGTTGATCTTTATAACACACAATGAAAGAATCAACGTTATGATAGGAGAGACTTTGTTGCTAGGAAGCACGGTAAGGAAAGAGAACCATGGGTTCAGAAACCCATGCCTTTTCCTCCTAAACCATCCAAGAAAAAGGATGATGAGGATTTTGAGTGCTTTGCTGAAATGATTAGACCTATCTTTTTGCGTATGCGTTTGGCTCATATGCTTAAAATGAACCATTATGCTAAGTACATGAAGGATATTGTTACTAATAAAATAAAGATACCGGAAGCTGAAATTTCCACCATGCTTGCTAATTATACTTTTAAGGGTGGAATACCAAAGAAACTTGGAGATCCAGGAGTACCAACTATACCATGCTCCATTAAAAGAAACTATGTTAAAGCTGCTTTATGTGATCTTGGAGCCGGTGTTAGTGTTAAGCCTCTCTCTTTATATCGTAGAATTAATTTGAATAAGTTGACACCTACTAAAATATCTTTGCAAATGGCTGATAATTCAACTGCTATAACTGCCGGTATTTGTGAGGATGTGCCTGTTGTGGTTGCAAACGTTACTATTTTAACGGACTTTGTTATTCTTGATATTCCTGAGGATGATAGTATGTCGATTATCCTTGGTAGACCCTTTTTGAATACTGCAGGGGCTGTTATTGATTGAAACGAAGGCAATGTCACTTTTCATGTTAATGGTAATGAGCATACGGTACACTTTTCGAGGAAACAACCTCAAGTCCATAGTATCAATTCTATTGGAAAATTTTCAACAATTACTATTGGAGGTTTTGAATTTCCTCTCCCTACTGTCAAGAAGAAATATGATATTCTTATTGTTGGTGACGTGCATATCCCCGTTGAGGTAACCCAATGTTATTTGAAATTTCTCCGGTTTCATGCGATTCGGAATGAGTTTGTTAACAAGACTTGATCAACCTTGTTAGTGGATTCCTTTGGATGAGCATGAGATGGATGAATTTAGAAAGCACAACTTTCTGTACCCTCTTTTTACTTTCTGTTATTTATATTAAATAAAGCAAAAATAGTATTTTCTGTCTGTTTTTTGAATTATCCATGCAATAAAAAATACCCCGAAAATGAAAGTTCTCCAAATGCCCTGAAAATGAAATATGACTTTTTCTAGAATATTTGAGAATATTTGGCACTGAGAACACACCAGAGGGACTCGCCACGTGCCCACAAGGGTGGAGGGTGCGCCCACCCCCCTGGGCGCGCCCCCTACCTCGTGGATCCCACGTGGGTCACCTCCACTTATCCTTGCACCCACACACTTCGTCTTGCTCCAGAAAAAATCACTAGCTAGCTCAAACCCGAGTTCTTGCTCATCTTGCTGCCATTTTCGATCTCCTTGTTCAAAGCTCCATTCACAAAACTGCTTTGGGGGATTGTTCTTCCGTATGTGACTCCTCCAATGGTCCAATTAGTTTTTGTTCTATTGCTTTATTTATTGCAAATTTTTGCTGCTTAAGTGACCCTGTTCTTGAGCTTGCATGTCAAATTTAAGTGGTCAAAAGTAGTTTTAATGCATGATATAACCTCTAGGCACTTGTAGGAGTAGTTGCTATCAATTTTGTTGCGTTTGGTTCACTTTTATTTTGAGTTACTAAAAATTTCAGAAATTTTTCAGAGGAAGAAATATGTTTAGGAAAATGTACCATGGTGGTTCCTCAAGGAAGCAAGGACCCAGGCCCGCAATACGCGAGCCGGACAATGAACTATGCTCAAGTGCGGCCTTGTGAATGGCCGTCCAGAGATTTTATGGTTCGAGCAGGAATCAAGGAGGAATTTGAAGCATATGTGTGTAACGCTGATCTTGAGAGCTTCGAGTCAGATAAGTGCCGTCAGTACCTCTATTTAACTGATTCATTTGTGGCAAGATTTAAATTTACATCATCACGCAATTCTCAAACTGTCCTGTTTGATCTTTATGATATATCTTATACCATGGACCTAGAAGATTTTAATATTGCTTGTAAACACCCACAGTGGGTTAATGTTAGTGAACCTCGCAAATCTGAATATAAAGATTTCCTTGCTAGTATCACTGTGGGGGAATCTAGAGAAATAACACAAGCTACCATAGGGGGCATTCATTTTCCTGCTATACATTATTTTGCTCTCTTTACAGGTAGATGCATAAATGGTAAGGATGAGGCATGTCACATGTGTGTTCCAGATCTTAGTCTTCTCAAGAGTGTTGTATTAGGAGATAGACAATATAACTTGGGGGCCATTGTTGCATGTAGGTTGCATAATAATACTATTAATGGAGATTTATTTGGTGGAATTTATGCAACCCGCTTAGCTGATTTCCTTTAGATACCCATACGTGGAGATGATATTGAGTTACCTCTTGCTTATTTAGATTATAATGCTATGGTTCATCATCAGTTTGTTGAGAGGAACGATCAGTCCCTCCAATACGGACTAATCTTTGACAGACGACGCACCTATCACGTCACTCTCCCTACTCCTACTTTCTTTGACTTTCAGGCAAAAAGGAGATATGTTATAACCAGGGAGGAGGCGAACGAGTACGAGAGGAGGACGGAGGCAGCCCACCTCTAGGATGCAGCCCTTCGGGCAGCAGCTGATGCATCTTAGTACGACCCCCAGCTTCAACTTCGGATATCCACCAGGCCACCCATGGGCATAGACCAACTTAGGCCAAAAGCCTAAGCTTGGGGGAGTACATATTTCTCACTAACATTACATTCATGTTCACACACTCATGCCAGTTGTCGGTGCTCATACTTTTTCATTGTATCATCCATGCTAGTTTATTTTTTTAAGCTTTCTTCTTGTGTGTTTAGAAAAACCTTAAGAAAAACCAAAAAATAGTTGTAGCTTTTAGCTAGTTTACTTTACATGCCTGTAGTAGTAATAATTAAAAGAAACCCAAAAAGATTTATCGTTCTTATTTTGCTTGTTGGGAGCTTTTCCGTGTAAATTTTCTTTGGGGGTCGAGAAGAGAAGACCATGATGAAAATGTTGAGTGGCTCTCATATGCATTATTGTTGATCTAACAAAGAGCCCATATTACCTTGTCTTCTCTCTTGAATTGAATGCTTGCAGATTCTAGCTTAGTCCAATGCACGTGCACTATTATTATTATCCACACTATTTGGTTGTGCAAGTGAAAGGCAATAATGACGATATATGATGAACTGATTGAGATGAGAAAAGTCGGTATGAACTCAGCCTCTCTTGTTTTTGTAAATATGATTAGTTCATCATTCCTAATTCAGCCTATTATGAATGAAACACGTTTGCAATGACAATTAGAGATTATAGTTGCTTATGCCATGCTTAATTAGCTAGGAGTTTATAATGGTTTACCTTGTGTGTCAACATGCTATTAAAGTGGTTGTGATGTGGTATGATAGGGTGGTATCCTCCTTTGAACGACTCGAGTGGCTTGACTTGGCACATATTCACGCATGTACTTGAAACAAAATCAACATAGCCTCTACGATATTTATGTTCATGGTGAATTATATCCTACTCATGCTTGCATTCGATGTTGATTAATTTTAATGCATGTTCATGATTGTTGTCTCTCTCTAGCTGGTCGCTTCCCAGTCTCTTTCAAGCCTTCACTTGTACTAAGGGGGAATACTGCTTGTGCATCCAATTCCATAAACCCCAAAGTTATTCCATATGAGTCCACCATACCTTCCTATATATGGTATCTACCTGCCGTTCCAAGTAAATTTGTATGTGCCAAACTCTGAACCTTCAAATAAACATTCTATTTTGTATGCTCGAATAGCTCATGTATCAACTAGGGTTGTCTGTATCCTCCATGATAGGCTGGTTATTCTCAAGATGTGACGCCCCCGATTCGACCATACACTAATCATACACGCAAACATGTACGATCAAGATCAGGGACTCACGGGAAGATATCACAACACAACTCTACAAATAAAATAAGTCATACAAGCATCATATTACAAGCCAGGGGCCTCGAGGGCTCGAATACAAGAGCTCGATCATGGAAGAGTCAGTGGAAGCAACAATATCTAAGTACAGACATAAGTTAAACAAGTTTGCCTTAAGAAGGCTAGCATAAACTGGGATACAGATCGAAAGAGGCGCATGCCTCCTGCCTGGGATCCTCCTAAACTACTCTTGGTCGTCGTTAGCAGGCTACACGTAGTAGTAGGCACCTCCCGAGTAGTAGTAGTCGTCATCCACAATGGCGTCTGGCTCCTGGACTCCAACGTCTGGTCGCAGCAATCGAGTATAGAAAGGGGGAAAAGATGGAGCAAAGCAACCGTGAGTACTCATCCAAAGTACTCGCAAGCAAGGAGCTACACTGCATATGTATGCATTGGTATCAAAATGAAAAAGGGGGTATCATATGTGGACTGAACTGCGGAATGCCGGAATAAGAGGGGGATAGCTAGTCCTATCGAAGTCTACACTTCTGGCCACCTCCATCTTGCAGCATGTAGAAGAGAGTAGATGGTAAGTTCACCAAGTAGCATCACATAGCATAATCCTAACTGATGATCCTCCTCTCGTCGCCCTGTGAGAGGGCGACCAGCGGTTGTATCTGGCACTTGGAAGGGTGTGTTTTATTAAGTATCCGGTTCTAGTTGTTATAAGGTCAAGGTACAACTCCAAGTCGTCTTGTTACCGAAGATCACGGCTATTCGAATAGATTAACTTCCCTGCAGGGGTGCACCACATTTCCCAACACGCTCGATCCCCTTTGTCCAGACATACTTTTTTGGGTCATGCCTGGCCTCGGAAGATCAACATGTCGCAGATCTACCTAGGCACAATAGAGAGGTCAGCACGCCGGTCTAAATCCTATGGCGCAGGGGTCTGGGCCCATCGCCCGTTGCACACCTACACGCTGCGAGGGCGGCCGAAAGCAGACCTAGCCTAGCAGGCATTCCAGTCCAATCCGGCACGCGCCGCTCAGTCGCTGACGTCACGAAGGCTTCGGCTGATACCACGACGTCTAGTGCCCATAATTGTCCCCGCGTAGATGGTTAGTGTGTATAGGCCAGTGGCCAGACTCACATCAAATACCAAGATCTCGTTAAGCGTGTTATTTTGACATAACCGCGAACACCGACCAGGGTCAGGCCCACCTCTCTCCTAGGTGGTCTCAACCTGCCCTGTCGCTCCGCCACAAAGTAACAGTCGGGTGCCTTCGGGAACCCAGGCCCACCTCTACCGGGATGCAGCCACCTGCCCCTTCAGCCCCCAACTCCGAACAGTATCATAAGTAATGTAACAGTATAAAGTATATCACATATGCCCATGATCACCTCCCGAAGTGATCACGGCCCAGTAGTATAGCATGGCAGATGGACAAGAGTGTAGGGCCACTGATGGAACACTAGCATCCTATACTAAGCATTAGGATAGCAGGTAAAGGTAACAACAGTAGTTGCAAGGACAGACTATGCATCAGAATAGGATTAACGGAATGCAGTAACATGCTACACTACTCTAATGCAAGCAGTAGAGAGAAGAATAGACGATATCTGGTGATCAAGGGGGGGCTTGCCTGGTTGCTCTAGCAAGAGAGAGGGGTCGTCAACACCGTAGTCGTACTGGGTAGTAGCGGCGTCGGTCTCGGTGTCTAGCGAGAGAAGAGGGGGAAGAAACAATAAATATAATGCAAACAAAAGCATGGCGATGCATGACATGGCAAGTAGCGGTGCTAGGGGTGCCCTAACGCAGTATAAGGTGATACCGGTGAAGGGGGCAAACATCCGGGAAAATATCCCTGGTGTTTTTTCATTTTCGGACAAATGAATCGGAGGGGGAAAGTTGCGTGTTCTCTATGCTAGGGATGCATGGTGGACGAACGGGCTGCATATCCGGATTCTTCTCATCGTTTTGAGCAACTTTCATGTACAAAGTTTTTCCATCCGAGCTACGATTTATTTTATATTAATATTAAAAGATTTAAATCATTTTTAGGATTTATTTAATTATTTAAATCAACATTATCCAGAATAGTGTTTGCTGACGTCAGCATGACGTCAGCAGTTGACCTGGTCAACCTGATAGGTGGGTCCCACCTGTCAGTGACCCATTTTAATTAACCACATTAATTAACCTAATCAGGGTTAATTAGGGGGGTGGGCCCCACTGTCATTGTCTAATTAAGTAATTAACTAATCAGGTTAATTAGGTAACTAACGTTTAATTAGTTTAATTAGTTGTTTAATTTAATTAATCAAAATTAATTAAGTTAATTATTTCTTTAATTAATTAATTAACTAATTAATTATTATTATTTATTTTTATTTTTATTTAATAATTTTTATCCCCTTTTTAGTAGACGTTCTGGGCGCTAGGCCCGCGTGTAAGTGGCCCAGGGCCTTGCGGGTGCCTGGTTCACGGTTGCGGGTGCTCGCAACCGAGGCCATGAGAGGCGAGGGTGAGCGCGCCCGGGGCCTCGGTGGCCGGCGACGACGGGAGCAGCGCCGAGCACGGGGAGCTGCGTGGCACGGCACCGGCGAGACGAGCTGTGGCGGCCTTTGGCAGGCGCAGGGGAGCGCGGTATGCGCCGGCGGCTATAGGCAACAGGGGGCAGCGGAAGGCGCAGCAGCACGAGCAAGCGAGGCGTGAGGACACCACGAGCGGGCGGCGCGAGCGGTCGGTGGGAGCGGGGCGGCGCGGTGGAGCAGATCCGCAGAGCGGGAGCACGGGCGGCGAGCAGTCGCGGTGGCGTAGCGAGGCGGTCAGCGTGCGGGGATGAGTGAGAGGCGGCGCAGCCTCGGCGAGGCAGGAACACGATGGGCGACACCGAGGAGCGATGGTCGTGGGGCGAGGGTCGGGCGCAACAGCAGCAGGCCGCAGCGAGAGGCGGGGCGGGGCCAAACACGGGCGCACGGGTGCATGAGCGAGAGAGGCGCGGGCGCGGCCCGCGCGTTTGAGCGCGCGTGGGTGCACGGGCGGCAGGAGGAGTAGCATGGCAGGGACGCGCAGTGCGCTGCACGGGGCTCGTGGTGCGCGACGGGACGAGGCAGAGGAGAAGGAGGGGCCTCACGAGGGGTTTGCAGGGCACGGGGCAATGTGAGTCGAGGAGGAGGTCGAAGACGACAGCGACGTGATGACGAGGTGCAGCGGCGTGCGTCGACGGCGTCGGCGACGTTAGGGTCGGGGAGGAGTCAGGGAAGTCGAGGCGGAGGAGCTCCGGCGAGGCTCCTCCGGTGAATGGCGACGGCAATCCGGGGTGGTGGCGTCGACGGGGTCGGGTGCGTGGTCGCGCCGATCTCGATCTAGATCGAGGGAGTGAGGGGGGAGTGGGGGAAGTGGGTATCAGGTGGTTAGGGTTTTGGGTCGGGTGGCCTTGTAGGCCAGAGAGGGGGCCGACTGGGCCGGCCGGTTGGATAGCTGGGTCGATCGGTCCAGCGTGGGGGGTGTTCTCTGTTTTCCTTTTCTTTTATTTTCCCTTTTTGTCTTCTTTTATTTACTAGTTTATTTTTGTTTTATAAAATACAAATGTTGTACCCAGATTAGTATTTCAATCTAGTCCACTGCCACAAAAGTTGAACTCCAAAATAAAATAGTTTTAAAATTTTGTTAATTATAAAAAGGCAATTATTTACTTGTTTATGTTGCTGTTTTATTTATTTTAGAGCACTTCAATATTTTATAGGAATGTGGTTTCTTCACCACAATTACATATGAATTCTTTGCTACATCTAGAATTTTTTTTAGTTTTGACTTTTGAAATTTTTAATAACTTGACTTTGTTTTGAAATTGAATTTTGAATCGGTTTGAACTAACGCAAGATTAGCATCAGTAATCGAGGTGATGTGGCATCATTAATAATTACTTACTGTAGTCTGATTATCCGGGCGTCACAATTCTCCTCCACTACAAGAAATCTCGTCCCGAGATTTTAAGCAGTAGAGTTGAGGGGAGAAGTGATTTGGTTATGAAATCCTCACGATTCTTCTCGGTCTTGGTTGCTCTTGTCGAAGAGGTCGATCCATTACATTGTTGTCTTCATTTCTCTGCTTCAAGTCATCATGATGAAGTCGACATCCTTTCTTCAGGAAATTCGTCATACTTACGAAGAGTAAAGGGTGGGTAGTCCGGGAGAACAGACCTCTGCAAGGTTGTCTATCTGGTCGATAACATCAGGGAAGGTGGCGGAAGTAACTCTCGAATTGAAACTTAAGAAAATATTGCGAGGCAAGTAAAGAGGTATCATGGGAAGTCTCGAGCGGGCAGGCAATAGTTCGATGCCTGAAACGGGGCGTGAAAGGGGCTCAAGGCAACGGAAATAAGTACTTTGTCTGATACCAGAATTGATGATCTCTCGAAAGGTGGCTCGTGAATTACATACGAGGCCACACGTGAGGAGTAACTATGGAAACAGGGGGTGTACAGGAGAGTCAGGTTTCGATCCTGTGGAACTGTGGGTTATGGGCCCACCATGTGGATTAAAAGTAGGAAGGCGGTGACGATTTGCACGATCATGTAAGCAAGACATGTCAGCGGATAGCAAGTCAGTCATGTTGGCAACAACGTCGGTACCACAGGTCAGGGACGAAGAGAACCATCTTCCTGCTCATTGAACGAGGCGGACCAATAGGCAAAGTTCTCGTCCATCGGTGGTTACCGGAATGTCAACAACAATAGTAACAGGGTCTTACTAACAGAATTGTACACCGAGGTGTTTACCTAAGCAGGAGAAAATTACTGCTTAGATCATATAGATCACCAGAAAGGTTATACAAAACAATGGAAAGGAAAATGTGACTATCGGATTAAATAGAACAATGGAAAGGAAAATGTGTTTAAGCACATATTTCAAGGGTATATCCTTCCCAAGGACAAGCAGAGCATGATATCCGTGACAAGATATAATGTAGAAAACTCTTTAGGTAAGGGAGAGAATTTTCATGACATTACCCATATAGCGGTGTCTGGATAATTGAGCAGGAAACATTTAACATTGGGCTTCAAATGTTCCTGTTGAAAATCGGAGTACTAAAGAGATGCTTCGAGATAGCACTGACACAGTCATTGGGTAAAGATTAGAGTTTGAATACACAAAGGATCCATCAGGAACAACTTATAGAATAAGTCTTACAATTTCCTCATGGAAGAATGGTTAACCTTGCTAAAAAGGAAGCTATAACAATAGGACCTCCGGCCAGGTGCACTAGGCATGACATCACCTTACTGGGCTATACAAAATCCAATGTTACGGCTTTTGGAAAATATCCCAACCATCATATCTGGTCGAGATTCAGTTCTGATTGGTGTCAGGGTACCTCAGACTCATGATGCCTGAGAAGGAAGGGGTGCAACACAATTTGACGAGATGGAGTTGCAGGATTCTTGGGAAATGAACTATGGAAGCAAGTTCCGAATCATGAGTTCACCATTAAGCCAAGGAGAGGATGAGGAGGTGGCTGATGGACTCAACGACTATTCATCAAGATTAACAAAAGATGGATTTCCACAATGATGTGAACAAGGAGGTAACACTTGTCAGATCAAACGATATAATGATGTATGCTCGAGGAAAACATACACAATTAAACATTGGTTGAAAGGTGCACCCGAAATATGGCCTGGGTTGCACGACCAACGTCGAAATGGTGATTCAATAATCAATAGTCTAAGAATGAACGGCCGACCATTAACGTCAAAGCAATAGGGTTGCTAGAAGGGCAGAATCCAAACAACACCGTTCACTTGTCGGTACCACGGTTGGAATCAACACGAGGACAGAAAGAATGGTGATGGTGAGAAGTATCACCTGTATCAAGAATTCCTAAGAGGTGGTGAAATTCTCACGACATTCTTGACATAAAAGATGGTAATACTCCAAGGTAAAGAACAAATGCTGGATAGCAAGGATCACAAACTTGGAATGTAATAAAGTGGCCGATGATAACACAACTCATCGAGGGCAAAGATGATATTTCTCTTCATGAATTCAATTGATATCCTGGAAGAGCTTAGAATGCTGATGATGATCATGACACATTTGTCAAGATATTCCATGAAGATGTAATCGATCGGCGATGACACCAAGTCAAAGGAATGATGAAGTGAAAGGTTATTGGAACCCTGGGTACGACACAAACTCGAAATCAAGTTTGCTGTTCAAGGAGAACTGATATGACAAGGAAGATCGACGTAAGATTAGCTCATCGTCGAAATTTGTGCTCCGAGAAGAAGGACTCGATAGCATAGTTAAAATTTAGCACATTAATGATATAGCCGATTAGACTAGGAATGACTTGAAGGATTATTAAACTCATAAGCAATGAAAATTACTTGGTGTTATCGAACAGGAATGCAAAATCGGTGCACCTATCGGTGTTCTCGATTGACGACAACCCAGAACCTAGGAACAATTGGATCCGGTGAGGAATAATAGTTGATGAAGTACTCATAAGAAGTTATGATGCCCCCTGATATCTCGAGATACCATGGGGTAATACTCGACGACAGACCAAAGTGGAGGTTGGACTGGGGTATTGCTCTGCAGAAGACAAATGCTTAAACTTGCATGAGTAATGGTATTTAAAGGAGAACATGGTCGGAACCACATCCACAGATACAAGGTGAACTTATAATAAGGGAATAATTATTTTAAAAGAAGCTTCCATGATAAGGTATACATCGTATCCATGGGCATGAACACAGGGTTTAAAGTCGACTCCCACTTCTCCAATGCATAACCTTTCATTCACTTCTCTTTTTCGAAGAAGTTGTAGTGTTGAATTATCTGGCAAAATACCAGACGAATATGACTCGTGAAAACTCTCAGTTCACACATAATATGGAAGGCATAGGTTCAACCCATCAAGGCATCTTAGGAGCATAAACCACAATTTCAGGAAAAATTTATACAAGCTCCAAAGTAGAGCATTGTTGAGAAAGCAGAGGATACAATCTACCAAAGGCATTATGTATCCGAGGAAAGGCTCACAAGGTTATTGAATATGAAGGACGCTATCAGATAAAATCCAACAAGGGATCTGATGTGAGCATCGGTACTCAACCAAAAGAAGAAAGAATGCACGGAGATAAAATTGTAGAAACAACTAACTAATTCAAAACTCAAATGTAAAGGAATTATGATCTCGGATTCAAGGGATCAGAAGAAAACGCTCTAATTAAGGAGGGGTAAGATGAATACACATAGGGGGTACAATCGACAACAATTGATTGGTCGAGATCCAGCCCATGTTTAAAATGACGTCTGAGCCGGAAGTATGAATTCTAGGATCTGACTGAGGATTGCGAGCATTCGCAACTTATTGAATCAATGGACTCAAAATGATAATGACAAAGGATGCCAATAAGATTACCAGACTTGTGGGATTAATCATCATGCAAGCAAGGAAGAATTTCAAGAGCACTAGGCTGTTGAGGATTTTCAGAAGATCGAATGGTATTTTGAAGACTTTTGTGAAACATATGAATCAACTGCGATGACCGGATACTCAGTAAGTGCGAGAAATTATCCATAGGGGTATTAAGGTGGCAAAGAATTGCAAGGCAGTAGGCACAAAGTATTCTTGTAACAATAAAGAGAATTTCAGGGTATCTTGTAATAACAAGATCAACTTCGAATGAAGGTATGAACGGCGAGTGTATGTATTTATCCATAGGGATATATCAGTGATAGGGAATTGCAAAAACGTCAGGCACAAAGTCTCGAGAGAACATCGTAGAGTATCTTCGGAATCTTCTGGTGCAGCAGTCGATCATCCGTAATAAGGAGCTCTCCAGGTGGATGTGATCACGAGATCCTAATGTTAGAGTTAGCAATTTAATTTTAACCCGAATAGAAGTGAGATCAGAGTCCCGGAGTAAAGATCGAGGAGTAAAAGATCCTAATTCCAACCAATGGCGACGTGGGACCATGGGCCCCACAACCAAGTTAGTAAAACAATTTTCATCGACTAGACTCAACTTCGGCCAAGGAGTGTGGAAGGGGGATTCCTATAGGCAGTCAGCTCTGATACCAACTTGTGACGCCCCCGATTCGACCGTACACTAATCATACACGCAAACATGTACGATCAAGATCAGGGACTCACGGGAAGATATCACAACACAACTCTACAAATAAAATAAGTCATACAAGCATCATATTACAAGCCAGGGGCCTCAAGGGCTCGAATACAAGAGCTCGATCATGGAAGAGTCAGTGGAAGCAACAATATCTGAGTACAGAGATAAGTTAAACAAGTTTGCCTTAAGAAGTCTAGCACAAACTAGGATACAAATCGAAAGAGGCGCAGGCCTCCTGCCTGGGATCCTCCTAAACTACTCCTGGTCGTCGTCGGCGGGCTGCACGTAGTAGTAGGCACCTCCCGAGTACTAGTAGTCTTCATCGACAATGGCGTCTAGCTCCTGGACTCCAACGTCTGGTCATAGCAATTGAGTATAGAAAGGGGGAAAAGATGGAGCAAAGCAACCGTGAGTACTCATCCAAAGTACTCGCAAGCAAGGAACTACACTACATATGTATGCATTGGTATCAAAATGAAAAAGGGGGTATCATATGTGGACTGAACTGCAGAATGCCTGAATAAGAGGGGGATAGCTAGTCCTATCGAAGTCTACGCTTCTGGCCACCTCCATCTTGCAGCATGTAGAAGATAGTAGATGGTAAGTTCACCAAGTAGCATCGCATAGCATAATCCTAACCGATGATCCTCCTCTCGTCGCCCTGTGAGAGAGCGACCACCAGTTGTATCTGGCACTTGGAAGGGTGTGCTTTATTAAGTATCCGGTTCTAGTTGTCATAAGGTCAAGGTACAACTCCAAGTCGTCCTGTTACCGAAGATCACGGCTATTCGAATAGATTAACTTCCCTGCAGGGGTGCACCACATTTCCCAACACGCTCGATCCCCTTTGTCCGGACACACTTTTCTGGGTCATGCCCGGCCTTGGAAGATCAACATGTCGCAGATCTACCTAGGCACAACAGAGAGGTCAGCACGCCGGTCTAAATCCTATGGCGCAGGGGTCTGGGCCCATCGCCCATTGCACACCTGCACGTTGCGAGGGCGGCCGGAAGCAGACCTAGCCTAGCAGGCGTTCCAGTCCAATCTGGCGCACGCCGCTCAGTCGCTGACGTCACGAAGGCTTCGGCTAATACCACGACGTCGAGTGCCCATAACTGTCCCCGCGTAGATGGTAAGTGCGTATAGGCCAGTGGCCAGACTCAGATCAAATACCAAGATCTCGTTAAGCGTGTTATTTTGACATAACCGCGGACGCCGACCAGGGCCAGGCCCACCTCTCTCCTAGGTGGTCTCAACCTGCCCTGTCGCTCCGCCACAAAGTAACAGTCGGGGGCCTTCAGGAACCCAGGCCCACCTCTACCGGGATGGAGCCACATGCCCCTTCAGCCCCCAACTCCGAACAGTATCATAAGTAATGTAACAGTATAAAGTATATCGCATATGCCCGTGATCAACTCCCGAAGTGATCACGGCCCAGTAGTATAGCATGGCAGACGGACAAGAGTGTAGGGCCACTGATGGAACACTAGCATCCTATACTAAGCATTAGGATAGTAGGTAATGGTAACAACAGTAGTAGCAAGGACAGGCTATGCATTAGAATAGGATTAATGGAAAGCAGTAACATGATAGATTACTCTAATGCAAGCAGCAGAGAGAAGAATAGGCAATATCTGGTGATCAGGGGGGGGGGGCTTGCCTGGTTGCTCTGGCAAGAGAGAGGGGTCGTCAACACCGTAGTCGTACTGGGTAGCGGCGGCGTCGGTCTCGGTGTCTAGCGAGAGAAGAGGGGAAGAAACAATAAATATAATGCAAACAAAAGCATGGTGATGCATGACATGGCAAGTAGCGGTGCTAAGGGTGCCCTAACGCGGTATGAGGTGATACCGGTGAAGGGGGGAAACATCCGGAAAAATATCCCCGGTGTTTTGTGTTTTCGGACAGATGAATCGGAGTGGGAAAGTTGCATGTTCGCTATGCTAGGGATGCGTGGGGGACGAACGGGCTACGTAACCGGATTCGTCTCGTCGTTCTGAGCAACTTTCATGTACAAAGTTTTTCCATCCGAGCTACGGTTTATTTTATATTAATTTTAAAAGATTTAAATCATTTTTAGGATTTATTTAATTATTTAAATCAACATTATCCAGAATAGTATTTGCTGACGTCAGCATGACGTCAGCAGTTGACCTGGTCAACCTGACAGGTGGGTCCCACCTGTCAATGACCCATTTTAATTAACCACATTAATTAAACTAATCAGGGTTAATTAGGGGGGTGGGCCCCACTGTCATTGTCCAATTAAGTAATTAACTAATCAGGTTAATTAGGTAACTAACGTTTAATTAGTTTAATTAGTTGTTTAATTTAATTAATAAAAATTAATTAAGTTAATTATTTCTTTAATTAATTAATTGACTAATTAATTAATTATTATTTATTTTTATTTAATAAATTTTCCCCTTTTTTAATAGACGTTCTGGGCGCTGGGGCCCGTGTGTAAGTGGCCCAGGGCCTTGCGGGCGCCGGGTTCACGGTTGCGGGTACTCGCAACCGAGGCCATGAGAGGCGAGGGGGAGCGCGCCCGGGGCCTCGATGGCCGGCGACGACGGGAGCAGCGCCGAGCACGGGGAGCTGCATGGCACGGTATGCGCCGGTGGCTATAGGCAACAGGGGGCGGCGGAAGGCGCAATAGCACGGGCAAGCAAGGCGCGAGGACACCGCCAGCGGGCGGCGCGAGCGGCCGGTGGGAGCGGGGCAGCGCGGTGGAGCAGATCCGCAGAGTGGGAGCAGGGGCGGCGAGCAGTCGCGGTGGCGCAGCGAGGCAGTCAGCGTGCGGGGATGAGTGAGAGGCAGCGCGGCCTTGACGAGGCAGGGACACGGCGGGCGACACCGAGGAGCGATGGTCGTGGGGCGAGGGTCAGGCGCAACAGCAGCAGGCCGCAACGAGAGGCGGGGCGAGGCCAAACACGGGCAAGTGGGCGCATGAGCGCTGGAGGCGCGAGCGCGGCCCCGCGCGTGTGAGCGCGCATGGGTGCGCGTGCAGTAGGAGGAGTAGCACGGCACGGACGCGCAGTGCACGACACAGGGCTCACGGTGCACGGCGGGAGCGAGGCAGAGGAGAAGGAGGGGCCTCACGAGGGGTTTGCAGGGCACAAGGCAATGGGAGTCGAGGAGGAAGTTGAAGACGACGGCGACGTGATGACGAGGTGCAGCGGTGTGTGTCGACGGCGTCGGCGACGTTAGGGTCGGAGAGGAGTTGGGGAAGTCGAGGCGGAGGAGCTCCGGCAAGGCTCCTCCGGTGAACGGCGATGGCAATCCGGGGCGGTGGCGTCGACGGGGCCGGTGCGTGGTCGCCCCGATCTCGATCTAGATCGAGGGAGTGAGGGGGGAGTGGGGGAAGTGGGGATCGGGTGGTTAGGGTTTTGGGTCGGGGTGGCCTTGTAGGCCAGAGAGGGGGCCGACTGGGCCGGCCGGTTGGATAGCTGGGCCGGTTGGTCCAGCGTGGGGGGGGGGGTGTTCTCTGTTTTCCTTTTCTTTTATTTTCCCTTTTTGTCTTCTTTTATTTACTAGTTTATTTTTGTTTTATAAAATACAAATGTTGTACCCAGATTAGTATTTCAATCTAGTCCACTGCCACAAAAGTTGAACTCCAAAATAAAATAGTTTTAAAATTTTGTTAATTATAAAAAGGCAATTAATTACTTGTTTATGTTGCTGTTTTATTTATTTTAGAGCACTTCAATATTTTATAGGAATGTGGTTTCTTCACCACAATTACATATGAATTCTTTGCTACATCTAGAACTTTTTCAGTTTTGACTTTCGAAATTTTTAATTACTTGACTTTGTTTTGAAATTGAATTTTGAATCGGTTTGAACTAACACAAGATTAGGATCAGTAATTGAGGTGACGTGGCATCATTAAAAACGAATTACTATAGTCTGACTATCCGGGCGTCACACAAGAGGAGTGGACTCCGCTCCTCACTCACGAGAAAATGGCTAGTCACCGGGATGCCCAGTCCCTTGCTCAAATCAAATCAAAATAATTGCAAACAAAACTCCCCCGGGATTGTACTTAGTTGGAGGAACCCGTTGTTTCGGGCAAGCCATGGATTGATGCTTGTTGGTGGTGGGGGAGTATAAACTTTACCATTCTGCTTGGGAACCGCCTATAATATGTGTAGCATGGAAGATATCGAGATCTCTCGGTTGTTATGTTGACAATGAAAGTGTACCGCTCAAAATATTATTCATATCTATTTCAAAACCGAGCTCTGGCACCTCTACAAATCACTGCTTTCCTCTGCGAAGAGCCTATCTATTTACTTTTATGTTGAGTCATCATCCTCTTATTAAAAAGCACCAGTTGGAGAGCACCGCTATCATTTGCATGTATTACTGTTAGTTTACATTGAGTATGACTTGACTGGATCTATTTACCATGAATTACAATGTCTAGTCAGTCCTTGATCTTTAAAGGTGCTCTGCATTTATGTTTTGCGGTCTCACAAAGGGCTAGCGAGATACCATCTTGTTACATCATATTATGATTGTTTTGAGAAAGTGTTGTCATCTGAGATTTATTATTATTGCTCGCTAGTTGATTATGCCATTGACATGAGTAAACATGAGACCTAAATGTTATTGATGGTTAGTTCATAATCTTTGCTGAAAACTTGAATGTTGGCTTTACATATTTGCAAAAACAAGAGCAAACGGAGTTTATAAAAGTTTTTCTTTATCACTTTCAGTTTGTCAACTGAATTGCTTGAGGACAAGCAAAGGTTTAAGCTGGGGGGAGTTGATACGTCTCCATCGTATCTACTTTTCCAAACACTTTTGCCCTTGTTTTGGACTCTAACTTGCATGATTTGAATAGAACTAACCCGGACTGACGCTGTTTTCAGCAGAATTGCCATGGTGTTATTTTTGTCCAGAAATAAAAGTTCTCGGAATGACCTGAAAATCAACGGAGACTATTTTTGGAATATATAAAAATATTGGCGAAAAGATCCACGTCAGGGGGCCCACACGTTGTCCACGAGGGTGGGAGCGCGCCTACCCCCTAGGCGCGCCCCTGCCTCGTGGGCCCCCTGATTCTCCACCGACCTCAACTCCAACTCCATATATTCGTGTTCGGGGAGAAAAAATCAGGGAGAAGGATTCATCATGTTTTACGATACGGAGCCGCCGCCAAGCCCTAAACTCTCTTTAGGAGGGCTCCGGAGAGGGGAATCCGTCGCCATCGTCATCATCAACCTTCCTCCATCACCAATTTCATGATGCTCACCGCCATGCGTGAGTAATTCCATTGTAGGCTGGCTGGACGGTGATGGTTGGATGAGATTTATCATGTAATCGAGTTAGTTTTGTTAGGGTTTGATCCCTAGTATCCACTATGTTCAGAGATTGATATTGCTATGACTTTGCTATGCTTAATGCTTGTCACTAGGGCCCGAGTGCCATGATTTCAGATCTGAACCTATTATGTTTTCATGAATATATGTGAGTTATTGATCCTATCTTGCAAGTATATAGTCACCTATTATGTGTTATGATCCGTTAACCCCGAAGTGACAATAATCGGGATACTTACCGGTGATGACCGTAGTTTGAGGAGTTCATGTATTCACTATGTGTTAATGCTTTGGTTCGGTACTCTATTAAAAGGAGGCCTTAATATCCCTTAGTTTCTAATAGGACCCCGCTGCCACGGGATGGTAGGACAAAAGATGCCATGCAAGTTCTTTTCCATAAGCACGTATGACTATATTCGGAATACATGCCTACAATACATTTTGATGAACTGGAGGCTAGTTCTGTGTCACCCTATGTTATATTTGTTGCATGATTGATCACATCTGACATAATTATCCATCACACTGATCATTGCTACGAGCTTTCATATATTGTTCTTCGCTTATTTACTTTTCCGTGGCTACTGTTTACAATCACTATAAACCAAAATTATTAACTTTTTCCTATCATTATCACTACTATCATATTAGTTTGCCTACTAAATACCTTGCTTGCAGATATTAAGTTTCCAGTGTGGTTGAATTACAACTCAAGCTGCTAATACTGAGAATATTCTTTGGCTGTGTCGAATCAATAAATTTGGGTTGAATACTCTACCCTCGAAAACGGTTGCGATCCCCTATACTTGTTGGTTATCACATGCATATGCGGGAAAGAGCATCTGCCACAACATTTTCCTTACCTTTAATGTACTTGATGACATAAGGAAAAGACTCAATGAATTCACTCCATTTAGCATGACGCTTGTTCAACTTAGTTTGACCCTTAAGGTATTTAAGTGTTTCATGGTCGGTATGGATGATAAATTCACGAGGGCGAAGATAATGTTCTCATTCATGCAAAACTCGCACTAAAGCATATAGCTCTTTGTCATATATGGGGTAATTGAGTTGCGCTCCGGAAAGTTTCTCACTAAAGTAAGCTATGGGGCTCTTCTCTTGCGTTAACACACCTCCTATGCCATTACCACTAGCATCGCAATGAATCTCAAAGCGTTTATCAAAGTTTGGTAAAGCAAGCACGGGAGCATGAGTAAGCAAATTCTTAACCTCATTGAATGTGGTATCTTGAGATGGTCCCCAAACAAAGGGTGCATTCTTCTTACTCAAAGCATGCAAAGGTGAAGCAATGGTGTTAAAATCCTTCACAAATCTATGGTAGAAACCAGCTAAACCAAGGAAGCTACGCACTTGTTGCAAGTTGGTTGGTTGGGGCCAAGTTTTAATAGCATTGATCTTAGATTCATCTACATGAACACCCTTAGAAGATACAACAAAACCCAAGAAAACAAGCTTATCAACACCAAAAAGGCATGTGTCCATATTAGCATAAAGGTTCTCTTTTCTAAGAGTTTGTAGCACGGTTCGAAGGTGGGTGACATGGTCTTTTATAGATTTGCTAAAAATAAGAAGGTCGTTAAAGTAGACCACAACAAATACACCAATGTAAGGTCAAAACAAAATTCATGAGTCGCATGAAAGTACCGGGTGCTTCAGATAAACCCATTGGCATAACAAGCCATTCATATAAGCCAAATTTGGTCTTAAATGCAGTTTTCTATTCATCACCTTCTTGGATGCATATTTGATAGTAGCCACTCTTAAGATCAATCTTAGAGAAAATGGTGGCTCCGCTAAGTTCATCAAGCATATCATCTAGGCGTGGAATAGGGTAACGATAACGCACGGTAATAGCATTGATAGGACGGCAATCGGAACACATGCGATATGTACGATCTTTCTTGGGAACGAGGATTACCGGGATGGCACAAGGGCTCAAACTTTCTCGTACATGGCCATTGTTGATGAGTTGTTGTACTTGCCATTGGATCTCCTTAGTTTCGTCGGGGTTGACGCGGCATGGAGCCTTGTTAGGAAGGGGTGCTCCGGGGATGAGGTCGATTCGATGCTCAATGCCTCATAGAGGAGGTAGACCCGGAGGTAGCTCGTTGGGGAAACATCTTGGAATTCCTGCAATAGAGAAGATAACACTAAAGGTAGATTGTGGTAGGTGTTAGATTTTGGTGCCTCGTCCTTACACAAAAGGACATAGTGTATGACACTTGATGGGTTCTCACACACTTCTCTCATCTCACGTTTGGTGGAAAATAGAACTAAGTTCTTCTTGTGGCTCATCGTGGAGGCACTCAATTTGGGCTTGTGGCAGTCACTCTCTTTTTGGTGGTTTGCTCTCTCACTATTCTCTCCGCGATGGGTGGCTGGCTTGTCGGCGATCACTTGGCTTGAAGACATAGGTCGAAGTACGTACTCCTTTCCTTTCATCTTGAAGATATAGTGATTCGTTCGGCCGTTGTGGATGACATCTCGATCAAATTGACATGGTCATCCAAGAAGAAGGTGGCAAACAGACATTGGAACGACATCACACTCCAAAGTGTCTTCGTAAGCTCCGATTTTGAAGGAGACTTGCACTCTATGCTCGACTTGGATAGTGCTGAAGTCGCTTAGCCATTGAACTTTGTAGGGATGTGGGTGCTTCATCTTGACCAATTGGAGCTTGGAGCATAGTTCTTCACTTGCCAAGTTATGACAACTCCCTCCATCGATGATGACCTTGACGGACCTTCCATTCATGTCGGCCTTGGTATGGAATATATGGCATCTTTGGTCTTCTTCTTGTTGATGTTGAAGAGTCAAGACCTTGGAGACAACGAGAGCGGGGCTTGAATCTTCGTCACAAAAGACTTGATCCTTTTCATGTTCGTTCACTTGCCGGTGCATGGCCACTTGCTCAAGTGCTTCCATTTCTCCTTCACTCATGGAGTCATATGTACCATCGTTGTTGAGGATCATGGTGCGCTTGTTGGTACACTCAAAGGACTTGTGGCCTTGTCCTCCACATGTGAATCATTTGAAGGAACTTGTCTTGATGGTCTCATCGATTGAGGTAGATGATGATGAAGCTCTTGGCTTGAAGTTGGTTGTTGTAGGAGGATGACTTGAGGTTGTCGAAGTTTTCTTGTAACTCGACTTGTCGGCGTTGCTTGTAGATGGCTTGGTTGAGGTAGAAGGTGTTGGAGTCGTTGAAGCTTGGGTGTTGGAGAAGCCATAGGACTTGGATGATAACTTGGCATACTTGAAGTCATCTTGCACTTGACGTTCCGCTTTGGTAGCTTGATGCACTAGCTCGATGAGGTTCGAGTATGGTTGGAACTCGGTGATCTTCTTGATAGGATGATTGAGTCCATTCAAGAAACATGCCATAGTTTTCTCATCATCTTCCGTGACATTAGCTCTTATCATGGCAATCTCCATTTCCTTGTAGTATTCTTCAACGCTCTTGATTGCTTGCTTGAGGAGTTGGAGTTTCTTGAAGAGGTCCCGGTTGTAGTAGGTTGGCACGAAGCGTGCTCGCATGACATCCTTCATTTGCGCCCAAGTAGTTATGGGTGGTTCACCTCTTGCCGCTCGGCGCTCAATGACTTGTTCCCACCAAATGAGGACGTAGTCTTGGAACTCAAGGGATGCCACAGCAATTTTATTCTCTTCCTCATAGTTGTGCAAGCAGAAGATTTTGTCAACCTTCAATGCCCATGAAAGGTACTCTTCGGGATCATTGCTTACATTGAACTTGGGCATGGTGAACTTTAGCTTGCCGTAGCGTTGCTCTTCATTGTATTGGGGTCGAAGGTGATGATGTCCTTGACAAGGAGGATTGTCTCCCTCAACTTGTTGTTGTCTTGGAGGATTTCCATTATGTTCTTTCTCTTGTTGAAATTGAGGTGCTTGTCGAGCTTGAGGAGGAGCTTGAGGAACTTTACGATGCACTTTTGATTGAAAAATCCTCTCTTGAACCTCTTTGCGAAGCACTTCTTGTTACTCACGAGCTTGCCGGTTGCGCGTGGCTATGGCTCGACTTGAATCTAGAAGGGCACATTGCGCCTCAAGTGCTTGAGCTTCTCGCAATTGTTGTTCTTGACGTTGTGCCTCGGCATCTTGTGCATCTTGGTGTAGTCGCGCTCTTTCTTCCTCTTCTTGTTGGCATTGGCGTAGCCATTCTCGTGCTTGCGCAAAAGTAGCTTGGTTTTGACTGTTGTCATTGCTCTTGAGAGTTGTTGTTGTGTAGAGAGTGTTTCGGTTTGCTTGACGATCTTGACGCGCGGCACATCGAAGAGTATTCGGTGTTGGTGTACTTGATCCGGAGATGGTGTAGTCAGAGTGTCGACTTGAGCGGCTCCGTCTTGAGGAGGACGAAGTGGAAGAAGAGCAGTTGAGCAAAAAAGCACGAATCTCGTCCATTCTTGCGTCATTCTCTTGCTTGTGGTCATCGAGCTTGTTGTCGAAATAGTCTCTTGTACGTTGCTCGGAGAGTCGCAAGTCGGTGGTGAGGTTGTCGATGCGTTCGCTCATTGCTTGTTGCTCTTGATGCAAAGCACGTTGTGCACCAAAGAGGTGGCTCTTTGTGACGTAGGAGGACATGTCGTCGTCTTGCTCGATGAAGAGTGAGTTGGTAGAAGTACTTGGCCTATCCATCATTCCAAACAAATATGTGAGTGGGAGATAGAGAAGAACTTATACCAAATGTACCTTGACCGATGTTGAAGACGGATCAATGATCACTCTAATGTGGAACAAGGAAATAGCACAATTGGTACCAATTCTTGTCTGTTTCTCACACCTACACAAGTAAAAGCTTATGGTGGAGCTCGGTTAGGATGGTGGCACAAAATTTGATGCGATTGTTAGTGACCTTCAATAATGTTGGAAAAGATTCGCAAATTTGCAATGGAACAAGTAGACCAATAGCAAAATATGGTACACAGAAACACACACACAAAGAGATAAATGGGGTCGTGTAACCAAGGAATGAGCCAAAATGTGGAATCCACGAAAATGCTCTTGTTGCACAACACTAGTGAGACACTTGCATGATTGCACAATAGGCGGATACGAAGACTTATGCACAACCTACTAAGCAAAAGTGCAACGGTTTCTATCCCAAGTATGCTCTATGTATGGTATTCCGATGATATGATCCAAGATGATCTAGTATGACAATCTTAATGTAGTATGATGCTATGGTTCTTGCTTAAAAGCTCTTTGATTATCTTTCCCTTTTGCTTAAAAGCTTGTTTGGCTCTTTCTCTTTTGAGCTCTTTTCTCATGCAATTCTTCACGAACCAAGATAGCAATTGTGTATGCGATGACAATTTTGTGACACAAAATATGATACCAAGATATATACCAAGATGATATGGTAAGTATGCAATGTGAAGTAGGACCACTAATGTGAACAAGTGACGTTGGCGGCAATACTCAAAGCTAGTCTCGATGGGTAAGGTACGTAAAATTGGGCTATGTGGTTATCAATGCAATGGCAAGAATGATATATGACGATACCAAGATGAGGTTACTGATTCTTGCTTATGGTATGGTGTCAAAATGGTGGAGTGGTTGTTATCAATGATTCGTCCGTGGCGAAGATGAGCGCGGTGATGTCAATGTCGAACCATACCTAAATAGCCGAAAGACAATAGGACACGGAACCGCAACTCAAATTCTCAAAGCAAAACATGACCAAATTGTCGGAGTTGATAGCGGTTAAGCGATGGTGGTGTGTGTGGGAAATGGTGGTGCTATGCGAAAGTGATGGTGGTATGCGGAGGTGAATGTGGGCACTGGAACAAAATTTGGCAAAATTTGGACGGAAAACGGGGCAGTGGATGGAGATGTTGCTATCAGGGGCCGGATGTCCGGGCTTGGGGGCCGGATGTCCGGGCTCTAGATCCGTGGACGAACTCGAGGAACTCCGCGTGGAAGAGGCAAATTCTGGGCAAAATTCGGGAGATTTTGTGGATGGTAATTGGGGAAAAGATGGGGGAAAGCTAGATCTACCTGCAACACATGAAATCCGCGGATCAAATCCAACAAAACTTCATCACACCAACAAATCACAAAAAAAATTGGGGGGGCTATTTTTGTGGGGAATTTTTGAATTAGGGATGAAATCAACAAAATTAGGCTAGAAACACAAAGGGGAGACTCCGAAATCATGATCAACGTGGCTCTAGATACCAAGATGATGTAGGGTGGAACCCTATATGGTCGATCTTTCACGAAAGGAGTGGATCTCACAAAGAAGACGAGGGGAAACACGAGAGAACACACATATGCTAGATCCGAGTAGACATAGAGATCACAAGGTCCAAATCCAACAAGGGATGATACATAGGGTAATCGGTTCTTCTCCGTGAGGAGGTCTTGAGGTCTTCCCGTTAGGGGTCTTGAATCCAAGTGGATCTTCTCCGAAGAGGTGTCGGTCCCTCGCGGTGGAGTAGATCCGGATGGATGAGCGAGGCTCTATCTCACAAATGAGCTATCACAACGCTGACCCTAGAAAGAGGGAGGAGGAGTATATATAGTCTAGGTGGGCGAAGGGGTACACGGGCCTCAGGCCCTTACACTGTGCGCAGACAGGGGAAGCCGGATGTCCGGGCGTCGGGCCGAATGTCCGGGGCTTCATGATGTGTCGGATGTCCGAGCGGTCGGGGCTGGCCTTGACGCTCTCTGGATAGAGGATCCCAGATTTCTGGGCTTCGGGCCGGATGTCCGGGCTGGGCCGGATGTCCGGGGCCTGTAGGTGCTTGGCGGCTGGGCGGCTGTTGTGGACGATGCTCCAGGGGCCGGATGTCCGGGGTCATGGCCGAATGTCCGGGGCCTGGAAGCTGTTCTTGACTCCTACCGTTGGTTCTCTTCATTCATGAACTTGGGGAGTTGTCCGCTTTCACGTGCATCTTCGGGATGGTTATTTTGGTACCTGATCATGCACAACATTCCGGACGTAGGTAGTAGCCATGTCTCGAGAGGATCATATGTGATATCACTAAGGAAGGAAGTCACCTCGGTCTCGAGAGCTCTAGCTCTAGCTCGTGTCATAGGTTCTCTTGGCACGTCATGAGACGATGGTAGGTCCATGGGGATGACCGTAGGATGCTCCGCATCAATAATCTTCTGCTTCCGTTGCCTTTAGGATATCTGACGCCGCGGACATGTCTTTACAGGTCGACGAAACCCCATGCACCATATTGTACATGATCAAAGGCCAGAAGGTGGACGTGGGAACCGTGACGATACAGAAGCCCAAGGAACACTTGTTCCACGTCCAGCCGATCGCCGTTGGCACCTTCAGGGTTTCCTTAGCGAGTGTCGAAGTGGGCCATGAGGATTTGGTGAAGGAAATATGCCCTAGAAGCAATAATAAAGTTGTTATTTATATTTCCTAATATCATGATAAATGTTTATTATTCATGCTAGAATTGTATTAACCGGAAACTTAGTACATGTGTGAATACATAGACAAACAGATTGTCCCTAGTATGCCTCTACTTGACTAGCTCGTTAATCAAAGATGGTTAAGCTTCCTAGCCATGGACATGTGTTGTCATTTGATGAATGAGATCACATCATTAGAGAACGATGTGATGGACAAGACCCATCCGTTAGCTTAGCACTATGATTGTTTAGTTTATTGTTATTGCTTTCTTCATGACTTATACATGTTCCTATGACTATGAGATTATGCAACTCCCGAATACCGGAGGAACACTTAGTGTGCTATCAAGCGTCACAACGTAACTGGGTGATTATAAAGATGCTCTACAGGTGTCTCCGATGGTGTTTGTTGAGTTGGCATAGATCGAGATTAGGATTTGTCACTCCGTGTTCGGAGAGGTATCTCTGGGCCCTCTCGGTAATGCACATCACTATGAGCCTTGCCAGCAATGTGTCTTACGAGTTATCCATAGGATAATGCATTACGAATGAGTAAATAGACTTCCCGGTAACGAGATTGAACTAGGTATGATGATACCGATGATCGAATCTCGAGCAAGTAACATACCGATGACAAAGGGAACAACGTATGTTGTTATGCGGTTTGACCAATATGTAGGAGCCAATATGAGCATACAGCTTCCGCTATTGGTTATTGACCGAAGATGTGTCGCGGTCATGTCTACATAGTTCTCGAACCCGTAGGGTCCGCACGCTTAATGTTCGATGACGATGTGTATTATGAGTTTTGTGATTTGATGTACCGAAGATTGTTCGGAGTCCCGAATGAGATCATGGACATGACGAGGAGTCTCGAAATGGTCGAGACATAAATATTGATATATTGGAAGGTTACATTCGGACACCGGAAGTGTTCCGGGTGGTTTCGGATAAAACCGGAATGCCGGAGGGGTTACCCGAACCCCTCGGGGAAGTAATGGGCCTTAGTGGGCCTTAGGGGAGAGAGAGTGCAGCAGCCAGGTGGTGGCGCGCGCCCCCCAAGGGGAGTCCGAATAGGACTAGGGGAGTGGTGCGGCCCCTCTTTCCCTCTCCCTCTCCCTCTCCTTCCTTCTTCTCCTACTTGGACTAGGAAAGAGGGGACCGGTTCCTACTTGGAGTAGGATTCCCCCTCCCCTTGGGCGTGCCCCTTGTGGCCAGACGGCCTCCTCCTCCCCTCCTTTATATACGGGGGAGGGGGCACCCCATAGACACACAAGTTGATCTTTAGCCGTGTGCAGTGCCCCCCTCCACAGTTTTACACCTCGGTCATATTGTCGTAGTGCATAGGCGAAGCCCTGCGTCGGTAACTTCATCATCACCGTCAACACGCCGTCGTGCTGACGGAACTCACCCTCAGCCTCAGCTGGATCAAGAGTACGAGGGACGTCACCTAGTTGAACGTGTGTAGATCGCGGAGGTACCGTGTGTTCGGTACTTGATCGGTTGGATCGCGAAGATGTTCGACTACATGAACCGCGTTACTAAACGCTTCCGCTTTCGGTCTACGAGGGTACGTAGACACTCTCCCCTCTCGTTGCTATGCATCTCCTAGATAGATCTTGCGTGATCGTAGGAAAATTTTGAAATGCTGCGTTCCCCAACAGTGGTATCCGAGCCAGGTCTATGCGTAGATGTTATATGCACGAGTAGAACACAAATAGTTGTGGGCGATAATAGTCATACTGCTTACCAACATGTCATACTTTGATTCAGCGGTATTGTTGGATGAAGCGGCCCAGACCGACATTACATGACCGCATTCATGAGACTGGTTCTACCGACGTGCTTCACACACAGGTGGCTAGTGGGTGTCTGTTTCTCTAGCTTTAGTTGAATCGAGTTTGACTACGCCCGGTCCTTATTGAAGGTTAAAACAACACACTTGACGAAAAATCATTGTGGTTTTTCATGCATAGGTAAGAATGGTTCTTGCTAAGCCCGTAGTAGCCACGTAAAACTTGCAACAACAAATTAGAGGACGTCTAACTTGTTTATGCAGGGCATGTTGTGATGTGATATGGTCAAGACGTGATTATATAAATTGTTGTATGAGATGATCATGTTTTGTAACGGAATTATCGGCAACTGGCAGGAGCCATATGGTTGTCGCTTTATTGTACGAAATGCAATCGCCATGTAATTGCTTTACTTTATCACTAAGCAGTAGCGATAGTTGTAGAAGCAATGGTTGGCGAGACGACAACGATGCTACAATGGAGATCAAGGTGTCAAGCCGGTGACGATGGTGATCATGACGGTGCTTTTGATATGGAGATCAAAGGCACAAGATGATGATGGCCATATCATATCACTTATATTGTGATGTTTATCTTTTATGCATCTTATTTTGCTTAGTTTGGTGGTAGCACTATAAGATGATCTCTCACTAAATTTCAAGGTATAAGTGTTCCCCTGAGTATGCACAGTTGCTATAGTTCGTCGTGCCGAGACACCACGTGATGATCGGGTGTGGTAAGCTCTATGTTCACATACAACAGGTGCAAGCCAGTTTTGCACAAGCAGAATACTCAGGTTAAACTTGACGAGCCTAGCATATGCAGATATGGCCTCGGAACATTAAGACCAAAAGGTCGAGCATGAATCATATAGTAGATATGATCAACATAGTGATGTTCACCATTGAAAACTTCTCCATCTCACGTGATGATCAGACATGGTTTGGTTGATATGGATCACGTGATCACTTAGATGATTAGAGGGATGTCTGTCTAAGTAGGAGTTCCTAAGTAATATGATTAATTGAACTTTAATTTATCATGAACTTAGTACCTGATAGTATTTTGCATGTTTATGTTGTTGTAGATAAATGGCCCGTGCTACTATTCCTTTGAATTTTAATGCATTCCTAGAGAAAGCTAAGTTGAAAGATGATGGTAGCAACTACAGGACTAGGTCCGTAACTTGAGGATTATCCTCATTGCCGCACAAAAGAATTATGTCCTGGAAGCACCAATAGGTGCAAAGCCCGCTGCAGGAGCAACACCAGATGTTATGAACGTATGGCAGAGCAAAGCTAATGACTACTCAATAGTTCAGTGTGTCATCTGATGATCAAGAAGGATTGGTATTCACCTCGGAGTATGAGAACACCATTTGGGGAAGGTATGGAATCAAAATTTGACTTCGAAGCAACTCAAATACCACAACTCAAAACAAAACAAAGGATTGGCTTGCAGAATAGGCCAGAACAAACATATGATAGAGATTTCGTCCGAAGTTTTCGTGGTGGGGCCTACACGGGCTCGATCGTAAAGCACCATCATATACAAGGCAGTGCACATGACATGCAAAGCGTCCCCGAGTCGGCATAGCCAAGGACTCTTTAAGACACAACGAGACCACTGTAAAACCAACCGTGAATAGGCGGACCACTAGACGTCGAACCCCAATTTCATATCATACCTCTGTCGGAAAGTTATCCTAAGAGCTACTTGAATTCCTACTTATAAACTCCTGAAATTTTCCGGTTATGCAATCAGGTGTTGGGGATACAGGGGAAGCATAATATCTCACCCAAAACTAGCAAATCCTACATCCAGCTGTATCCATCCTTCAACACATAACCAAGAAACCTTCAGAAATCGTTTACCTCAACCTTCGAAAAGCATCCGTTATACGAGTTATGGCAATACTCCCGAACTCCCGCCCCAGTATTGGGTGGCGTCGAGGTTATCTCACCAACAACTGCATAAAAGAGATTTTCGATGTCGGCGAAACTAAACTCAGGTATTCCAGAACTGGAACGATAAAATTGTGATGACGACACCTCGGAGCTCAACTCCCCGGGACACTGCCACAACCCCTAAATGTCAGGAGGCACCAAGAACAATGTTCTCGTCACAAAACCATCGGAACGATTCCAAGATACCCGCGTGATCCTAAATTTTTTTAGTGAAATTTGAGAAGAGAAGAGTCAAAACTCTACGTCAGGAGGCCTCACTAGAGCGATGAAGGGATTGAGGAGTAAAAAGAATTGCTAACTCTCCGATATATATAATCCTAAATTACTCAAAACATTTTTCTAGACTCAACAACGCCAGCTATTCGATCAAGCAGGGGGCTCCTAAGGTCGGGGAAGGCTCTGATACCAACTTGTAACACCTTCGATGCGGCTATATCTCCCACGTGTCGAAGCACGACTTAGAGGCATAACCGCATTGAAAGCAATGTCGCAAGTGAGGTAATCTTCACACAACCCATGTAATACATAAGGGAAAGAGAGATACATAGTTGGCTTACAATCGCCACTTCACACAATTACATGAATAAAAGCATTACATCATACAGATACAATCAAGGTCCGACTACGGAACCAAAATGAAATAAGACTACCCCAAATGCTACACAGATCCCCGATCGTCCCGACTGGGCTCCACTAATGATCAACTAGCACGAAACAATACAAAGGACAAGATCTTCATCGAGCTCCTCCTTGAGCTTGGTTGCGTCGCCTGCTCGGTTACATCGGCACCTGCAAACTGGTTTTGGAAGTAACTGTGAGCCACAGGGAGTCAGCAATCTTACACCCTCGCGATCAAGACTATTTAAGCTTATGGGTAAGGTAAAGGTATGAGGTGGAGCTGCAGCAAGCGACTAGCATATATGGTGGCTAACATACGCAACTGAGAGGAGGAAGAGAAGGCAAAGCATGGTCGAGAATCTATGATCAAGAAGTGATCCTGGACTACTTACGTCAAGCATTACTCCAACACCGTGTTCACTTCCCGGACTGTGCCGAGAAGAGACCATCACGGTTACACACGCGGTTGCTGCATTTTAATTAAGGTCAACTTCAGGTTTTCTACAACCGGACATTAACAAATTCCCATCTGCCCATAACCGCAGGCACGGCTTTCGAAAGTTCAAATCCCTGCAGGGGTGTCCCAACTTAGCCCATCACAAGCTCTCACGGTCAATGAAGGATATTCCTTCTAGCGGGAAGACCCGATCAGACTCGGAATCCCGGTTACAAGACATTTCGACAATGGTAAAACAAGACCAGCAAAGCCGCCCGATGCGCCGACAAATCCCGATAGGAGCTGCACATATCTCGTTCTCAGGGCACACCGAATAGGTCAAGCTACGAGTAAAACCAACCCTCGAGTTGCCCCGAGGTGGCCCCGCAGGTTGCCCGTTTCGGACCAACACTCAGAGGAGCACTGGCCCGGGGGGGTTTAAAATAAAGATGACCCTCGGGCTCGCGAAAACCCAAGGGAAGGTTATAGGTTGTTAGTGCAAATGGTAAAACCAAGGTTGGGCCTTGCTGGAGGAGTTTTATTCAAGGCAAACTGTCAAGGGGTTCCCATTATAACCCAACCGCGTAAGGAACGCAAAATCCGGGAACATAACACCGATATGACGGAAACTAGGGCGGCAAGAGTGGAACAAAACACCAGGCATAAGGCCGAGCATTCCACCCTTTACCAAGTATATAGATGCATTAATTAAATAAGATATATTGTGATATCCCAACAAGTAAACATGTTCCAACAAGGAACAACATCTCCATGTTCCAACTAACAACGCTATAAGAGGGGCTGAGCAAAGCGGTAACATAGCCAAACAACGGTTTGCTAGGACAAGGTGGGTTAGAGCCTTGGCTCAACAATATAGGAGGCATGATAAGCAAGTGGTAGGTATCGCGGCATAGGCATAGCAAAAGAGCGAGCATCTAGCAAGCAAAGATAGAAGTGATTTCGAGGGTATGGTCATCTTGCCTGAAATCCCGCAAGGAAGAAGAACGAGTCCATGAAGAAGACCAGCGGATGTAGCCAACGAATCCTCACAACACGACGTTACCGGATTACCCAGACGAAGTACACCGGAAAGAAAGCAAACAACATAGTAAAAAACCACCACATAAGCATGGCACGGTGCACAAACAAGTATGATGCATGTCCAGTTTAATGAGGCATGGCATGGCAAAGTGCACAAACAATACTACAAATTAAGTGGAGCTCATTATGCAACAGAGTTGCATATTGAAGAAAACACCACATGACTTATTTAGTTCTCTCTCGTTTATGTACCCAACAAGATTAAATGTTGTTAAACATGGCAAGAGGGTGAAGCAAATGAAAACTACCTATCTAGGCAAGTTTAAATGAGGTCGGAGACAACAAACAACAATTCCGGAAAATCCTCATATGCATATATTAGGTTTGGTACTGTTCTGCCCTAAAAATAATTTTAGAGTTGTTAAGCATGCAAAGTGAAGCCACCATGTTAAACTGGGCAAAATTATACCCCATTTACATATAAAGTTTGTTACAAACCGAGTTACAGTTATTTAGTTATGAATTAAAGCATTTTAGCATGTTCATAAAGCAAAATTAAACAAACATCATTTTAAACATGTCAAACATGATTGAAAGTTGGATATTATTAAACTATACAAGATTATAAGCATGTTTCATATTAAGTTTGATTTAAACTGATGCACGGTTTGTGACTTATTATATGCATGTTGTCTAGTTTTCTGTAAAACAGCAGTCTCAGGAAAAATAACTAAATTCGCAGAGAGGGAAAAATAAACATGGGCTAAAACGGAACCGAGCTGGGCTAGGGAAGTTCCTCCCATTGGGCCTCGGCCCAGAACTATGGAGAGGGGAGGCCTGCAACTGGTCTAACGGATCTGGGCCACGGGGAGGCTTCCGGCCCAGGAGGCTTGCCCACGCTGGTGCTGTTTGGGCCTTGGAGGCCGAGCGGTCAACAGGCACGACGGGGCGAGGTGTGCTGCTCTCGTCTCTGAACTCTGAAGGGCAGGAACAAACAGCAGGGAATGGAATGCAGCGGCGGCTTGGGACGGCGCAAGATTCCGGTGGCGCTCGAGGTGGGCGGAGGAAGCGGATCCGGGCAGCGAGGTCGGGCGGGGACGGATTTGGCCGCCGAAGGTCCATTCCGGCAGGATCCGGGCGAGCTCCTCTGCTTGGCTCTGAAGAAAGACGGCAGCGACAGGCATTAGAGAGAGAGAGGGAGGAGATGACGACAGGGAGAAGGACGAAGGAGAGGGGCGCGAGGGGCTGGCATGTCGACAGCTTTGTTGCTGCTCCTGTTGGCGAGGCCGCGAGGCCACTCGGAACCAGAGACGGAGGGAGATGCCAGGGGTGCGATGGGGCCTGACTGGGGTTGCCGGCGACGACGAGGCCGGTCGTCGGAGGCGCGAAGGCGAGGCCATGCTTGCCAGGGTGGCAAGGCGTGATTTCCTGAAGCCAAGGCAGCGGCGGTCTGCGGGAGGATGAAGAGGGAGCCTCGGGGATGGGGCGTCGGGGCCGGATCCCGTGCAGAGGAGGTCACAGGCGAGTCGGAGGTCCGGCGCTGAGACGTGACGGAGGAAGGTCGGCGGCGGCTTCCTTCGGTTCCTGTGAGAGAGAGAGAGAGAGAGGTGAGAAGATGGAGTAGAGGCAGGGAAGAAGAAGGAAAAGAGCAGGGGAGGTCTGACCTGTCGATGGCGGTCAACATGGCGGCGGCATGCTCGGGCTCACAGGCGATGAGGAGGAGGCAGGGAGCAGGGGCCTCGGTGGCTGCTGCTGCGATTTTGTGCGGCGCTGAAAAACAGGGAGGGGTCGGAGAGGACTAGGATCGGGAGGAGAACAGTGGTAGGTCCGATCTGGAAAACAAGGAGGAAAGTGATGGCTTCGGTTGGTGGTTTGGATCGGGAGGGGATCCCAAGGAGGAGGAGATAGTGGGCTGGCGGCGGAGGAGGATGGGACAAGATCCCTAGTTTCTAGGGTTTGGTCTAGATTTAGACTAGGGGGTAACTATATATATATAAGGAAAGAGGGAAAGTGTAGGGGTTAATCCGTCCCTCCGATCATAATCGGACGATCGGAAAAAAATAGGCTAGGGAGCCCAATAAGAAAACAGAGACGTTTTGTAGACGTTTGGGGATGATCCGGACACAACGGTGGCGACTGCCCGGGTCGGGTCCGGGACAGCTTTCGGACGCGCGCGCGAGGATTGGCCGCGGGCGGACGAGAGAGGATAGGTAGGGTCTGACGGTGAGTAGTGGACTGTGCAGAAGGTCTCAGGCTGAGAGAAGAGAAGAGAGGCCCGGCGACTGTTTCCGGAGACCGAAAACATCCGACGTTAGACCGACTATATTGCCACTATAGATTAATGGTTGGGCTATCCAACGAACTCCGAATGCGATGAAACTTGACAGGCGGTCTATCTACACTATAATAAGACCACACGCCAACTTTCAACCCAATCTGAGAACATTTTTGGCCACTTATAAAATACTATTTCGGACATGCCGCGGGCGCGTGCAAGTGTGTCTAGGCTCAGAACGGACAACAGAGAGAACGAGGAGGCCGGGACGAATGCAAGTTTTGAAAACATGATGATGCTATGCACATGATGACATGATGAAATGCAACACACAAGCAAATGACATGGCAACGACAGCAAATAACTGGACGACACCCGACACATCGGTCTCGGGGCGTTACAACATTATATCAGGATCTTGTTTGATGCGAGACGGTTATTCATTTAAATCAGAGAATAATGGTCATTCTATTTATATGAGTAATATCTTTTGTGGTCATGCACCCTTGATGAGTAGTCTATTTTTATTGAATCTCGATAGTAGTGATACACATATTCATAGTATTGAAGCCAAAAGATATAAGTTTAATAATGATAGTGCAACTTATTTGTGGCACTGCCGTTTAGGTCATATCGGTATAAAGCGCATGAAGAAACTCCATGCTGATGGGCTTTTGGAATCACTTGATGCTTCCAAACCATGCCTCATGGGTAAGATGACTAAGACTCCGTTCTCCGGAACAATGGAGCAAGCAACACACTTATTGGAAATAATACATACTGATGTATGCGGTCCAATGAGTGTTGATGCTCGCGGCGGGTATCGTTTTTTGACCTTCACAAATGATTTGAGTAGATATGGGTATATCTACTTGATGAAACATAAGTCTGAAACATTTGAAAAAGTTCAAAGAATTTCAGAGTGAAGTGGAAAATCATCATAACAAGAAAATTAAGTTTCTACGATCTGGTCATGGAGGTGAATATTTGAGTTATGAGTTTGGTCTTCATTTGAAACAATGCGGAATAGTTTCGCAACTCACGCCACCTGGAACACCACAACGTAATGGTGTGTCCGAACAACGTAACTGCACTTTATTAGATATGGTGCGATCTATGATGTCTCTTACTGATTTACCGCTATCGTTTTGGGGTTATGCTTTAGAGGCGGCTGCATTCACGTTAAATAGGGCACCATCGAAATCCGTTGAGATGACACCATATGAACTGCGGTTTGGCAAGAAACCCAAGTTGTCATTTCTTAAAGTTTGGGGTTGCGATGCTTATGTGAAAAAGCTTCAACCTGATAAGCTTGAACCCAAGTCGGAGAAATGTGTCTTCATGGATACCCAAAGGAGACTGTTGGGTACACCTTCTATCACAGATCCGAAGGCAAGATATTCGTTGCTAAGAATGGATCCTTTCTAGAGAAGGAGTTTCTCTCGAAATAAGTGAGTGGGAGGAAAGTAGAACTTGATGAGGTAACTGTACCTTCTCCCTTATTAGAAAGTAGTTCATCACAGAAACCAGTTCCAGTGATTCCTACACCAATTAGTGAGGAAGTTAATGATCTTGATCATGAAACTTCTGATCAAGTTACTCCCGAACCTTGTAGGTCAACTAGAGCAAGATCCGCACCAGAGTGGTACGGTAATCCTGTTCTGGAGGTCATGTTACTTGACCATGACGAACCTACAAACTATGAGGAAGCAATGATGAGCCCAGATTCTATGAAATGGCTTGAGGCCATGAAATATGAGATGGGATCCATGTATGAGAACAAAGTGTGGAATTTGGTTGACTTGCCCGATGATCGGGAAGCCATAGAGAATAAATGGATCTTCAAGAAGAAGACTGACGTTGACGATAATGTTACTGTCTACAAAGCTCGACTTGTTGTGAAAGGTTTTTGACAAGTTCAAGGAGTTGGCTACGATGAGACCTTCTCACCCGTAGCGATGCTTAAGTTCGTCCGAATCATGTTAGCAATTGCAGCATTTTATGATTATGAAATTTGGCAAATGGATGTCAAAACTGCATTCCTTAATGGATATCTTAAAGAAGAGTTGTATATGATGCAACTGGAAGGTTTGTCGATCCTAAAGGTGCTAACAAAGTGTGCAAGCTCCGACGATCCATTTATGGACTGGTGCAAGAATCTTGGAGTTAGAATATACACTTTGATAGTGTGATCAAAGCATATGGTTTTATACAGACTTTTGGAGAAGCCTATATTTACAAGAAAGTGAGTGGGAGCTCTGTAGCATTTCTGATATTATATGTGGATGACATATTGTTGATCAGAAATGATACTGAATTTCTGAATAGCATAAAAGGAAACTTGAATAAGAATTTTTCAATGAAAGACCTCGGTGAAGCTGCTTATATATTTTGCATCAAGATCTATAGAGATAGATCAAGACGCTTAATTGGACTTTCACAAAGCACATACCTTGATAAAGTTTTGAAGAGGGGTCAAGCACAGAAAGGGTTCTTGCCTGTGTTACAAGGTGTGAAGTTGAGTCAGACTCAATGCCCGACCACTGCACAAGATAGAGAGAAAATGAAAGTCATTCCATATGCCTCAGCCATAGGTTCTATCATGTATGCAATGTTGTGTACCAGACCTGATGTGTACGTTGCTATTAGTTTAGCAGGGAGGTACCAAAGTAATCCAGGAGTGGATCATTGGACAGCGGTCAAGAACATCTTGAAATACCTGAAAAGGACTAAGGATATGTCTCTCATTTATGGAGGTGACAAAGTGCTCGTCATAAACGGTTACGTGGATGCAAGCTTTGACACTGATCCGGATGACTCTAAGTCGCAAACCGGATACGTATTTTTATTGAATGGTGGAGCTTTCAGTTCGTGCAGTTCTAAGAAGAGCGACGTGGAGGGATCTACATGTAAAGCGGAATACATAGCTGCTTCGGAAGCAGCAAATGAAGGAGTCTGGATGAAGGAGTTCATATCCGATCTAGGTGTAATACCTAGTGCATCGGGTCCAATGAAAATCTTTTGTGACAATACTGGTACAATTGCCTTGGCAAAGGAATCCAGATTTCAGAAGAGAACCAAGCACATCAAGAGACGCTTCAATTCCATCCGCAATCAAGTCAAGGAGGGAGACATAGAGATTTGCAAGATACATACGGATCTGAATGTTGCGGACTCGTTGACTAAGCCTCTCTCACGAGCAAAATATGATCAGCACCAAGACTCCATGGGTGTTAGAATCATTACTGTGTAATCTAGATTATTGACTCTAGTGCAAGTGGGAGGCTGAAGGAAATATGCCATAGAAGCAAACATAAAGTTGTCATTTATATTTCCTTATATCATGATAAATGTTTATTATTCATGCTAGAATTGTATTAACCGGAAACTTAGGACATGTGTGATACGTCCATTTTGCATCATGATTTTATATCGATATTTATTACATTATGGGTAGTTATTACACATTATGTCACAATACTTATGCCTATTCTCTCTTATTTTGCAAGGTTTACATAAAGAGGGAGAATGCCGGCAGTTGGGATTCTGGGCTGGAAAAGGAGCAAATATTAGAGACCTATTCTGCACAGCTCCAAAAGTCCTGAAACTTCTAGGAAGTCATTTTCAGAATATATAATAAATACAGAGCGCAAGAAGTTCACCAGGCGGGCCACCCCCTGCCCACGAGGGTGGGGGCGCGCCCTACCCCCCTGGGCGCGCCCCCCTACCTCGTGGGCCCCCTGGTGGCCCTTCGATGGCCATCTTCTGCTATATGGAGTCTTTCGATGAGGAAAAAATCACAAGCCATCTTTCCGGACGAGACTTCGCCGCCACGAGGCGGAACCTTGGCGGGACCAATCTAGGGCTCTGGCGGAGCTATTCTGCCGGGGAAACTTACCTCCGGGAGGGGGAAATCATCTCCATCATCATCACTAACGCTCCTCTCATCGGGAAAGGGCAATCTTCATCAACATCTTCACCAGCACCATCTCCTCTCAAAACCCTAGTTCATCTCCTGTATCCAATTCATGTCTCTATGTCCGGGATTGGTACCTGTGGGTTGCTAGTAGTGTTAATTACTCCTTGTAGTTGATGCTAGTTGGTTTAATTGGTGGAAGTTCATATGTTCAGATCCTATATGCATATTAATACCCCTCTGATTATGAACATGAATATGCTTTGTGAGTAGTTACATTTGTTCCTGAGGACATGAGAGAAGTCTTGCTATTAGTAGTCATGTGAATTTGGTATTCGTTTGATATTTTGATGAGATGTATGTTGTCTCTCCTCTAGTGGTGTTATGTGAACGTCGACTACATAACACTTCACCATTATTTGGGCCTAGAGGAAGGAATTGGGAAGTAATAAGTAGATGATGGGTTGCTAGAGTGACAGAAGCTTAAACCCTAGTTTATGCGTTGCTTCGTAAGGGGCTGATTTGGATCCACATGTTTCATGCTATGGTTAGGTTTACCTATAATACTTTTGTTGTAGTTGTGGATGCTTGCAATAGAGGTTAATCATAAGTGGGATGCTTGTCCAAGTAAGGGCAGTACCCAAGCACCGGTCCACCCACATACCAAATTATCAAAGTACCGAACGTGAATCATATGAACGTGATGAAAACTAGCTTGATGATATTCCCATGTGTCCTTAGGAGCGCTTTACATCATATAAGAGTTTGTCCAAGCTTGTCCTTTGCTACAAAAAGGATTGGGCCACCTTGCTGCACTTTATTTACTTGTGTTACTTGTTACTCGTTACAAATTATCCTATCACAAAACTATCTGTTACCTATTATTTCAGTGCTTGCAGAGAATACCTTGTTGAAAACCTCTTATCATTTCCTTCTGCTCCTCGTTGGGTTCGACACTCTTACTTATCGAAAGGACTAGATAGATCCCCTATACTTGTGGGTCATCAAGACTCTTTTCTGGTGCTGTTTCCGGGGAGTGAAGCGCCTTTGGTAGGTGGAATTTGGTAAGGAAACATTTATATAGTGTGCTGAAATTTACTGTCACTTGTTACTATGGAAAGTAATCTTTTGAGGGGCTTGTTCGGGGTATCTTCACCCCGACCAGTAGAGCAAAGAGTTGCTCCTCAACCTACTGAACCTACTGAGAATGAAAATGTCTGCTTTGAAATTCCTTCGGGTATGATAGAAAAACTGCTAGCTAATCCTTTTGCAGGAGACGGAACAACGCATCCTGATGAGCACTTAATATATGTGGATGAAGTTTGTGGATTATTTAAGCTTGCGGGTGTACCCGGAGATGTTATTAAGAAGAAGGTCTTCCCTTTATCTTTGAAGGAAGATGCATTGACATGGTATAGGCTATGTGATGATAGGGGGTCATGGAACTACAAACGGTTGAAATTGGAATTTCATCAGAAGTTTTATCATATGCATCTTGTTCATCGTGATCGCAATTATATATATAATTTTTGGCCTCGCAAAGGAGAAAGCATCGCTCAATCTTGGAGAAGGCTTAAATCAATTTTATATTCATGCCCCAATCATGAGCTCTCAAGAGAAATGATTTATTCAAAATTTATATGCTCGGCTTTCTGATAACAATTGCACCATGCTCGATACTTCTTGTGCTGGCTCTTTTATGACAAAGACTATTGAATTCAAATGGGATTTATTGGAAAGAATTAAATGCAACTCTGAAGATTGGGACCTCGATGAAGGTAAGGATTCAGGTATGACACCTAATTTTGATTGTGTTAAATCTTTTATGGATACCGATGTTTTCCGTAAATTTAGCACTAAATATGGACTTGACTCTGAGATAGTAGCTTCTTTCTGTGAATCTTTTGCTACTCATGTTGATATCCCTAGGGAGAAGTGGTTTAAATATCATCCTCCCATAGAAGTAAAAGTAGCTGCACCTATTAAAGTTGAAGAAAAGACTATCACTTATAATGATCCTATTGTTCCTACTTCTTATGTTGAGAAACCACCTTTCCCTTTTAGGATAAAGGATCATGCTAAAGCTTCAATTGTGGTTCGTAAAAGTAATATTAGAACTTATACACCTCCTGGACAAGTTAAAGTTGAACCTAATATTGCTATTGTTAAAGATCTCTTGTCTGATAATATTGATGGGCATGTTATTTATTTCTGTGATGAAACTGCCAGAATTGCTAAACCTTGTGCTAAAGATAAACCTAGATCTTTGGTAGGCATGCCTGTTATTTCTGTTAAAATAGGAGATCATTGTTATCGTGGATTATGTGATATAGGTGCTAGTGCTAGTGCTATACCTCATGACTTATACAAAGAAATTATGCATGAAATTGCACCGGCTGAGATAGAAGATATTGATGTCACAATTAGCTTGCCAATAGAGATACTATTTCACCAATTGGAATCGTTAGAGATGTTGAAGTCTTGTGTGGGAAAACTAAATATCCTGCTGATTTTCTTGTTCTTGGTTCCCCCACAAGATAGCTTTTCTCCCATTATATTTGGTAGACCCTTCTTGAACATTGCTAATGCTAAGATAGATTGCAAAAAGGATGTTGTTACTATTGGTTTAGGTGATATGTCTCATGAATTTAATTTCTCTAAATTTCGTAGACAACACCGTGAAGAGGAATTTCCTAGTAAGGATGAAATTATTGGTCTTGCTTCTATTGCCGTACCTCCTAGTGGTCCTTTAGAACAATATTTGCTAGACCATGAAAATGATATGTTTATGAATTAAAGAAGGGAAATAGATGAAGTATTCTTTAAACAGGAACCCATCCTGAAACACAATTTGCATGTTGAAATCCTAGGGGATCCTCCTCCACCCAAGGGTGATCCCGTGTTTGAGCTTAAACCGTTACCTGATACTCTTAAATATGCTTATATTGATGAGGAAAAGATATATCCTGTTATTATTAATGCTAACCTTTCAGAGCATGAAGAAGAGAGATTATTGAAAACTCTGAAGAAGCACCGTGCTACTATTGGATATACTCTTGATGATCTTAAGGGCATTAGTCCCACTCTGTGTCAACACAAAATAAATTTGGAGGAAGATGCCAAACCAGTTCGTGATCATCAATGATGGCTGAATCCTAAGATGAAGGAAGTGGTAAGAAAGGAAATACTAAAGCTTCTTGAGGCAGGTATAATCTATCCCATTGTTGATAGTCAGTGGGTAAGTCCTGTCCATTGTGTCCCTAATAAGGAAGGTATTACTATCATTCCTAATGATAAAGATGAGTTGATCCCGTAAAGCATTATTCCAGGTTATAGGATGGTAATTGATTTCCGCAAATTAAACAAAGCTACTAATAAAGATCATTACCACTTACCTTTTATATAGATCAAATGCTAGAAAGATTATCCAAACATACACATTTTTGCTTTCTAGAAGGTTATTCTGGTTTCTCTCAAATACCTGTGTCAGCCAATGATCAATCAAAGACTACTTTTACTTGTCCTTTTGGTACTTTTTCTTATAGATGTATGCCTTTTGGTTTATGTAATGCACCTGCTACCTTTCAAAGATGCATGATGGCTATATTCTCTAACTTTTGTGAAAAGATTTGTGAGGTTTTCATGGACGACTTTTCCATCTATGGATCCTCTTTTGATGATTGCTTAAGCAACCTTGGCCGAGTTTTGCAGAGATGTGAAGAAACTAATCTTGTCTTGAATTGGGAAAAGTGCCACTTTATGGTTAATGAAGGTATTGTCTTGGGGCATAAAGTTTCTGAAAGAGGTATTGAGGTTGATAAAGCCAAGGTTGATGCTATTGAAAAGATGCCATGCCCCAAGGACATCAAAGGTATAAGAAGTTTCCTTGGTCACGCCGGTTTTATAGGAGGTTCATTAAGGACTTCTCAAAAAATTCTCGTCCTCTGACTAATTTATTACAAAAAGATATACCATTTGTTTTTTATGATGATTGTGTAGAAGCATTTGAAACACTTAAGAAAGCGCAGATCTCTGTACCGATTGTTCAGCCACCTGATTGGAACTTACCCTTTGAAATTATGTGTGATGCTAGTGATTATGCTATAGGTGATGTTCTAGGGCAAAGAGTTGATAAGAAATTAAATGTTATTCAATATGCTAGTAAAACTCTAGACAATGCTCAGAGAAATTATGCTACTACTGAAAAAGAATTCTCAGCAGTTGTATTTGCTTGTGATAAGTTCAGACCTTATATTGTTGATTCTAAAGTAACTATTCACACTGATCATGCTGCTATTAAATATCTTATGGAAAAGAAAGATGCTAAACCTAGACTTATTAGATGGGTTCTCCTGCTACAAGAATTTGATTTGCATATTGTTGATAGAAAGGGAGCTGAGAACCCCGTTGCAGACAACTTGTCTAGGTTAGAAAATGTTCTTGATGACCCACTACCTATTGATGATAGCTTTCCTGATGAACAATTAAATGTCATAAATGCTTCTCGTATTGCTCCATGGTATGTTGATTATGCTAATTATATTGTTGCTAAATTTGTACCACCTGGCTTTACATACTAGCAAAAGAAAAAGTTCTTCTTTGATTTGAGGCATTACTTTTGGGATGACCCACATCTTTATAAAGAAGGAGTAGATGGTGTTATTAGACGTTGTGTACCTGAGCATGAACAGGAACAGATCCTACACAGGTGTCACTCTGAGGCTTATGGAGGACACCATGCTGGAGATAGAACTACACATAAGGTATTGCAATCCGGTTTTTATTGGCCTACTCTCTTCAAGGATGCCCGTAAGTTTGTCTTATCTTGTGATGAATGTCAAAGAATTGGTAATATTAGTAGACGTCAAGAAATGCCTATTAATTATTCACTTGTTATTGAACCATTTGATGTTTGGGGCTTTGATTATATGGGACCTTTTCCTGCCTCTAATGGATATACACATATTTTAGTTGTTGTTGATTACGTTACTAAGTGGGTAGAAGCTATTCCAACTAGTAGTGCTGATCATAACACCTCTATTAAGATGCTTAAAGAAGTTATTTTTCTGAGGTTAGGAGTCCCTAGATATTTAATGACTGGTGGTGGTTCACATTTTATTCATGGTGCTTTCCGTAAAATGCTTGCTAAATATGATGTTAATCATAGAATTGCATCTCCTTATCACCCACAGTGTAGTGGTCAAGTAGAATTGAGCAATAGAGAACTCAAATTAATTCTGCAGAAGACTATTAATAGATCTAGAAAGAATTGGTCCAAGAAACTCGATGATGCATTATGGGCCTATAGAACTGCATATAAAAATCCTATGGGTATGTCTCCGTATAAAGTGGTTTATGGAAAAGCATGTCACTTACCACTAGAACTAGAACATAAGGCATATTGGGCTATTAAAGAGCTCAATTATGATTTCAAACTTGCCAGTGAGAAGAGGTTATTTGACATTAGCTCACTTGATGAATGGAGAACCCAAGCCTATGAGAATGCCAAATAATTTAAAGAAAATTTAAAAGATGGCATGACAAAAGGATACAAAAGCATGAGTTTAATGTAGGTGACTATGTATTGCTATACAACTCTCATTTAAGATTTTTTTGCAGGAAAACTTCTCTCTAAATGGGAAGGTCCTTACGTTATCGAGGAGGTCTATCGTTTCGGTGCCATAAAATCAACAACTTCGAAGGCACAAATCTGAACATGGTGAACGGTCAAAGAATTAAACATTATATCTCAGGTAATCCTATAAATGTTGAAACTAATGTTATTGAAACCATAACCCCGGAGGAATACATAAGGGACACTTTCCGGATCGTTTCAGACTCCGAAAAGGAATAGGTATGTGGTACGGTAAGTAAACTGACTCCAAAATAGTTCTAATGGCAATATTTCTCCGTTTTGGAATATTTAGAAAAATAGAAAAATAAGAAGCAGTCCGGGAAGGACACGAGGGTGGAGGGCGCGCCCTGCCCCCCTGGGCGCGCCCCCCTACCTCGTGGGCACCTCGTGTGCTCTCCGGACTCCGTTTTCTTACACGACACGTATTTTGGTCGGTAAAAATTCATTATATAACCTCCCGAAGGTTTTGACCACCGTATCACGCAAATATCTCCTGTCTTTGTTTCGAGCTGTCCTGCTGCAGATTTGAGCAACATGTCGTCCTAGGATTCGGAAGGAGAGAGCTATGTGGCTGATTACCTTGCAGATCCTAAAGTCTATGGGGATGTGGAGCATTGTGGCTGGACTACGGAAGAAGAAGAGGACTATGAACCTAAAGGAAAGGAGGAGACGAGCTCAGATGAAGATGAAGTCCCACTACCTCAACCTGGGGACATGCATGTGGAGTTCAAAAAGTCAAGCCTTCCTGATAGAGTAAAGAAACCTAAGATCGAGTTTATCCCTTTTCGCCTCTTGCAGGAAAACAAACAGGAACTATGCAAAAAGATACAGAGCCTGGAGCAGGAGATCGAGGACCTAAGGGACCAAAATTCTGTCCTCAAACGCAAATTAAGGAAGAAGCCTACACCATCAACAAAACCACCATCTTCTTCACCAACAAAGAAGAACTAAGCATCGTGTATGGGCACTCCCCTTGGCAACTGCCAAGCTTGGGGGAGTGCCCCAGTACCGTATCACCATCACTTTTATCTTTACCGCTTTTCTTAGTTCGATCCTTTTGATAATATTTTGATCTAGTAGAATAAAAGTTCTTAGTATGATCTAGTTGTGAGTTTTGCTTTATGATCCTTCTATGTAATCGAGTCCGTGAGCTATATATAATAAAGATTAGTGTTGAGTCAAGGGCTTGATTATTTTGCCATGATCTTGAGTGAATAAAAGAAAAGAGAACGAATAAAAAGAAACAAAGAGATCATATGGATCTTATGGAGAGTAATGAGCTCACATATAAAAAGTATGATGAATAAAAGTTGTTGAGAGTTGACAAACATAGTTTTGGTCATCGTTGCAATTAATAGGAAGTAATAAAGAAAGAGAGGTCTTCACATATAAATATACTATCTTGGACATCCTTTATGATTGTGAGCACTCATTAAAATATGACATGCTAAAGAGTTGACGTTGGACAAGGAAGACAATGTAATGGGTTATGTTTGCTTACATCCGAGATAAATTATATTGTCATGGATCATCCAACATGATTGAGCTTGCTTTTCCCCCTCATGCTAGCCAAATTCTTTGCACCAAGTAGAGATACTACTTGTGCTTCCAAACACCCTTGAACCAGTTTTGCCATGAGAGTCCACCATACCTACCTATGGATTGAGTAAGATCCTCCAAGTAAGTTGTCATCGTGCAAGCAATAAAAATTGCTCTCTAAATATGTATGACTTATTAGTGTGGGAGAAAATAAGCTTTATACGATCGTGTGATATGGAAGAAATAAAAGCGACGGACTGTATAATAAAGGTCCATATCACAAGTGGCCATATAAAGTGATGTTCTTTCGCATTAAGATTTTGTGCATCCAACCATAAAAGCGCATGACAACCTCTGCTTCCCTCTGCGAAGGGCCTATCTTTTACTTTTATCTCCCACCTTACATATGAGTCATGGTGATCTTCACCCTTCCTTTTTACATTTTATCTTTTGGCAAGCACAACATGTTGGAAAGATCCTGGTATATATGGCTAATTGGATGTGAGTTTTCATGAACTATTAGTGTTGACATTACCCTTGAGGTAAAACGTTGGGAGGCAAAACTATAATCCCCTATCTTTCTCTGTATCCGATTAAAACTCCATACCCATAAGTATTGCGTGAGTGTTAGCAATTGTGAAAGACTATATGATAGTTGAGTATGTGGACTTGCTGAAAAGCTCTTATATTGACTCTTTCCTATGTTATGATAAATTGCAATTGCTCCAATGACTGAGATTATAGTTTGTTATTTTTCAATGAAGTTTATGATTCATACTTGAAATTGTGATTGAAATGTTACTCTAGCATAAGAGATCATATGACAAGAATTATATAAGTTGTTGTTCTAAGAATGATCATGATGCCCTCATGTCCGTATTTTATTTTTATCGACACCTCTATCTCTAAACATGTGGACATATTTTTCCATTTCGGCTTTCGCTTGAGGACAAGCGAGGTCTAAGCTTGGGAGAGTTGATACGTCCATTTTGCATCATGCTTTTATATCGATATTTATTACATTATGGGCTGTTATTACACATTATGTCACAATACTTATGCCTATTCTCTCTTATTTTGCAAGGTTTACATAAAGAGGGAGAATGCCGGCAGCTGGGATTCTGGGCTAGAAAAGGAGCAAATATTAGAGACCTATTCTGCACAGCTCCAAAAGTCCTGAAACTTCACGGAAGTCATTTTCAGAATATATAATAAATATTGAGCGCTAGAAGTTCACCAGGGGGGCCACACCCTGCCCACGAGGGTGGGGGCACGCCCTACCCCCTGGGCGCGCCCCCCTACCTCGTGGGCCCCTTGGTGTCCCTCCGATGGCCATCTTCTGCTATATGGAGTCTTTCGATGAGGAAAAAATCACAAGCCATCTTTTCCGGACGAGACTCCGTCGCCACGAGGCGGCACCTTGGCGGAACCAATCTAGGGCTCTGGAGGAGCTATTCTGTCAGGGAAACTTCCCTCCGGGAGGGGGAAATCATCGCCATCGTCATCACCAACGCTCCTCTCATCGGGAGAGGGCAATCTCCATCAACATCTTCACCAGCACCATCTCCTCTCAAAACCCTAGTTCATCTCTTGTATCCAATTCTTGTCTCTAAGTCCGGGATTGGTACCTGTGGGTTGCTAGTAGTGTTAATTACTCCTTGTAGTTGATGCTAGTTGGTTTAATTGGTGGAAGATCATATGTTCAGATCCTATATGCATATTAATACCCCTCTGATTATGAACATGAATATGCTTTGTGAGTAGTTACGTTTGTTCCTGAGGACATGGGAGAAGTCTTGCTATTAGTAGTCATGTGAATTTGGTATTCGTTCGATATTTTGATGAGATGTATATTGTCTCTCCTGTAGTGGTGTTATGTGAACGTCGAATACATAACACTTCACCATTAGTTGGGCCTAGAGGAAGGCATTGGGAAGTAATAAGTAGATGATGGGTTGCTAGAGTGACAGAAGCTTAAACCCTAGTTTATTCGTTGCTTCGTAAGGGGCTGATTTGGATCCACATGTTTCATGCTATGGTTAAGTTTACCTTAATACTTTTGTTGTAGTTGCGGATGCTCGCAATAGAGGTTAATCATAAGTGGGATGCTTGTCCAAGTAAGGGTAGTACCCAAGCACCGGTCCACCCACATACCAAATTATCAAAGTACCGAACATGAATCATATGAACGTGATGAAAACTAGCTTGATGATATTCCCATGTGTCCTCGGGAGCGCTTTACATGATATAAGAGTTTGTCCAGACTTGTCCTTTGCTACAAAAAGGATTGGGCCACCTTCCTGCACTTTATTTACTTTTGTTACTTGTTACTCGTTACAAATTATCCTATCATAAAACTATCTGTTACCTATTATTTCAGTGCTTGTGTGACGCCGCCGTCTCAATCGTACACTAATCATACACGCAAACGTGTACGATCAAGATCAGGGACTCACGGGAAGATATCACAACACAACTCTACAAATAAAATAAGTCATGCAAGCATCATATTACAAGCCAGGGGCCTCGAAGGCTCGAATACAAGAGCTCGATCATAGACGAGTCAGCGGAAGCAACAATATCTGAGTACAGACATAAGTTAAACAAGTGTGCCTTAAGAAGGCTAGCACAAACTGGGATACAGATCGAAAGAGGCGTAGGCCTCCTGCCTGGGATCCTCCTAACTACTCCTGGTCGCCGTCAGCGGGCTGCACGTAGTAGTAGGCACCTCCCGAGTAGTAGTAGTCGTCGTCGACGGTGGCGTCTGGATCCTGGGCTCCAACATCTGGTTGCGACAACCAGGTAGAAGGGATAGGGGGAAAGAGGGAGAAAGCAACCGTGAGTACTCATCCAAAGTACTCGCAAGCAAGGAGCTACACTACATTTGCATGGGTAAATGTGTAAAGGGCCATATCGGTGGACTGAACTGCAGAAAGCCAGAATAAGAGGGGGGATAGCTAATCCTGTTGAAGACTACGCTTCTGGCCACCTCCATCTTGCAGCATGTAGAAGAGAGTAGACTGAAGTCCTCCAAGTAGCATCGCATAGCATAACCCTAACCGATGATCCTCCCCTCGTCGCCCTGTGAGAGAGCGATCACCGGTTGTATCTGGCACTTGGAAGGGTGTGTCTTATTAAGTATCCGGTTCTAGTTGTCATAAGGTCAAGGTACAACTCCAAGTCGTCCTGTTACCGAAGATCACAGCTATTCGAATAGATTAACTTCCCTGCAGGGGTGCACCACATAACCCAACACGCTCGATCCCATTTGGCCGGACACACTTTTCTGGGTCATGCCCGGCCTCGGAATATCAACACATCGCAGCCCTACTTAGGCACAATAGAGAGGTCAGCACGCCGGTCTAAATCCTATGGCGCAGGGGTCTGGGCCCATCGCCCTTTGCACACCTGCACGTTGCGAACGCGGCCGGAAGCAGACCTAGCCTAGTAGGCGTTCCAGTCCAATCCGGCGCGCGCCACTCAGTCGCGACGTCACGAAGTCTTTGGCTGATACCACGACGTCGAGTGCCCATAACTGTCCCCGCGTAGATGGTTAGTGCGTATAGGCCAGTAGCCAGACTTGGATCAAATACCAAGATCTCGTCAAGCGTGTTAAGTATCCGCGAACGCCGACCAGGGCCAGGCCCACCTCTCTCCTAGGTGGTCTCAACCTACCCCGTCGCTTCGCCACAAAGTAACAGTCGGGGGCCGTCGGGAACTCAGGCCCACCACTACCTGGATGGAGCCACCTGCCCCTTCAGCCCCCATCTCCAAACAGTATCACCGGTAATGTAACAGTGTAAAGTATATAGCATATGCCCGTGATCACCTCCCAAAGTGATCACGGCCCAGTAGTATAGCATGGCAGACGGACAAGAGTGTAGGGCCACTGATGAAACACTAGCATCCTATACTAAGCAGTAGGATAACAGGTAAATGTAACAATAGTAGTAGCAAGGACAGGCTATGCAGCAGTATAGGATTAACGGAAAGCAGTAACATGCTACACTACTCTAATGCAAGCAGTATAGAGGAGAGTAGGCGATATCTGGTGATCAAGGGGGGGGCTTGCCTGATTGCTCTGGCAAGAGAGAGGGGTCGTCAACACCGTAGTCATACTGGGTAGCAGCGGCGTTGGTCTCGGTGTCTAGCGAGAGAAGAGGGGGAAGAAACAATAAATAATAAGCAAACAGATGCATAGCGATGCATGACATGACAAGGCGTGATGCTAGGTGTGCCCTAACGCGGTATGAGGTGGTACCGGTGAAGCGGGGGAACATCCGGGAAAATATCCCCGGTGTTTCGCGTTTTCGGACCGATGAACCGGAGGGGGAAAGTTACGTGTTCGCTATGCTAGGGATGCGTGGCGGATGAACGGGCTGCATATCCGGGTTCATCTCGTCGTTCTGAGCAACTTTCATGTACAAAGTTTTTTCATCCGAGCTACGGATTATTTTCTATGATTTTCTTTAAAGTCTAAATTGTTTTTCTGAAATTCTATATAGTTAATTTAATTCGAAATTATATTAAATACTATATGCTATGGGTACTCAGAAGTGTACACAGGGATATGACTATTTGACTAACAGGTGGGCCCTGCTGACTGCCTAGCCAACAGTCAACAGTCAACTTGTTGACTGGTTTGACTGGTCCAACTGACATGTGGGGGCCACATGTCATAGACTGCTAGTTAAACTATTTTACTAACTAGATTTATTTAGTAGTGGGACCCATATGTTAGTGGACCCTTTTGTTAATTAAAGTTTTTAAATAGTTTTAGTTAATCTAATTAAGTAGTGGGGCCTACTGTCAGGGGCATGTTTTAAGTGAAGGGTTATTTGGGTGCTGGGGGTCCACATGTTATTGTCTACTTAGTTAACAGGTTTATTAAATAGTGGGAATTAGCAGGGATGACCCACTGGTCAATGACATAGTGGGTTGATTAGCATGGTAATTAAGCGCTAATCGCAGTTCCACGTCAGCAGGGTAACGACGTTGAGGCAGAGCGCACCGGCGACGACCGTGCGCTCGCCTCCGGCAAAAATTCTAGCGGTGGTCGTCATGGATCGGACGCGGGCCTCGCCACACACACACTGGAGCTCCTAGCAGGAGCTGGGACGGTCGGAATCGACCACCACGTCAGCGTCGAGTGGTGGCAGAAGCACGGCCTCATCGACAGGGCGTCTACGAGGCACGGCGAAGAGAGGGGAGAGGCCAGGGGGAGCCGAAGGCTCACATCATTGCAGAGGAGGGCTCGGGGAGGCCGGAGGAACCCTGCCGGCGAGGTCCGGCGGCCGGATGGGCCGGCAGGTGCGAGGCCGAGTAGAAGGCTTGGGGGACGCAGCGCGGGGATGACGTCCTCAGCATGGGGCGAGGAGGAGGAAGCCATGGCTCGCGAGGCGGTGGTGAGCTTCAGTGGGGCGTGGCGATGACGGCGGCGGACAGTGGTGTTGCAGGCGTTGCGCGAGGAAGACGAAGAAGCTGCAGGGCGGAGGCGGCGGTCCTCGCGCACGGGCGCGCTCGTCGGGGCTATGGGGAGTAGCACCGGACGCGGCCGGGATGATGAGGCGCCGACGAGGGGGGGAAAGGGCTCCGGCGCGATGGTCGCGGGGGGGAAGGACGGAGGCGCGGCGGGGCGCGGGGTTCGGGCGCCTCCGAGCGGCGGCGGCGTCGAGCGCCCCGATCCAATTCTGGATCGTGGGAGGGGGAGGACGAGGTGGGGGTGAGCGGCTGCTAGTGGGGGGGTCGGGGGTTAGGGTTACGGGTGTGGGAGAGGTGGCCTTGTAGGCCAGAGAGGGGGTGCGGTTGGGCCGGTTGGCTAGCTGGGCCGCACGGCTAACTGGGCCAAGGCACAGTCGGGAGGGGGGTTATTTTCCTTTTATTTTAGTAATTTTACTTTATTGTTTTATCATTATGCTCATTTAATTTTGTTTTACAAAATATATACAAAAGCACCTAAATTAGTGGGACTAGTTTTACCACTGCCACAAAAAGTCCACACCTAATTAAAATAGTTTAATACTCTATAAATTATGAAAGCCATTTATTAAAATGTTTAAGCTACTGTTTTATTTATTTTAGAGCCTTTAAGCACTTTATCAAAGTTTGGTTTCTCTGCCAGAATTACCTATGCAATATTTGGATTACTCCAAACATTTTAGTTTTAATATTTGAAAACTTTTATTGTTTGCCTCTATTTTGAATTTGAATTTGAATCGGTTTTGAACTAACGCGAGATTAGCGACAATAACGGAGGTGACGTGGCGTTATTAGCAGAGGTTACTGTAGCTTGATTATCCGGGCGTCACAATTCTCCTCCACTACAAGAAATCTCGTCCCGAGATTTAAGAGGTAGAGAAGGGGGAAAGGTCTAGTTACGAAATCCTAACGGATCTTCTCGAAGAAGTTAATCCCTTTCGTTGATGTCTTCAATTCATTATTCCAGTGCATCATGATGAAGTTGTCGTCCTTTCTTCAGGATCTTCACCGGACTTACGAAAGGATAAGAGGGAGAAAACTCTATAAAGATGGATTCTAACAAAATTGAGCATCGGACGGTTAACTCAGGGGAAGAAGCATAAGTATCTCTCGAATTGAAACTTGAGAAAATATCGAGACCAAAGTAAGGGGGTATCATGATAAATTTTGAGCGGGCAGGCAATCATTCAATGCCTGAAACAAAGTGTGAAAGGGGTCCAGAGCAACGGGAATAAGTATTGCGTCTGATACCAGAATAGATTACTAGGATAGTGAACCCGTGAAATACATACGAAGTCAAGCGCGAGGAATAACTTTGGAAACCGGGGGTGTACAGGAGAGTCAGGTTTCGATCCTGTGGAACTGTGGGTTATGGGCCCACCATGTGGGATAAAAGTAGGAGGAGCGGTGACATCTTGCATGGTCATGATAGCAAGGCATGTCAGAGGGTAGCCTGTCGATTATGTCGGCAACAACGTCGGTACCAAGGGCGACGGATGAAGAGAACCATTTTCCTGCTCGTTGAAACGAGGCGGACCAATAGGCAAAGTTCTCGTCCATCGGTGGCTACCGGGAAGTCATCAACCATAGTAACAGGGTCTTACCGACACGGTTGGGCACCTATGTGTTTACATAAGCAGTAGAATATTGCTGCTTAGATCATATAGATCACCGGAAAGGCTAAACAAACCAATGTAAAGGAAATGTGAGCATCAAATTAACAGAACAATGGAAAGGAAAATGTGTTTAAACACATATTTCAAGGGTATATCCTCCCCAAGGACAAGCAGAGCATGATATCCATGTCAGGATATAATGTAGAAAACTCTTTAGGTAGGGGAGAGAATTTTTCATGACATTACCCAAACAGTGATGTTTGGATAATTGAGCAGGAAACATTTAGCACTGGGCTTCAAAAGTTCCTGTTGAAAATCGGAGCACCATAGACATGCTTCGAGATAGCATTGACATGGTCAACAGGTGAAGATCAGACTTTGGAAACAAAAAGGATCCATCAAGAACAACTTATAGAATAAGTCTTACAATTTCCTCATGGAAGAATGGCCAATATTGCTAAAAGGAAGAACTATAACAATAGGGCCTCCGGCCAGGTGGGCTAGGTATGACACCACCTTATCGGGTCATACAAAGACCAACATTATAACTCTTGGAAATATGTTCCAACCATCATATCTGACCGAGATTCAGATTTGATTGGTGTCAGGATACCTCAGACTCAGGATGCCTGAGAAGAAAAGGTGCAATACAACTTGACGAGATGACATTGTGAGATTCTCAGAAATGATCTATGGAAGTGAGCTCTGAAACAAGAGTTCATCAGTAAACCAAGGAGATGAGGAGGAGGTGGCTGGTGGACTTGGCGACAACTCATCGAGATCCCCAAAATGATGGGTTTCCACAATTATGTGAACAGGGAGATAACATTTGTCAGATCAAATGATATAATGATGTATGCCCGAGGAGAACATCCACAATTAAACATTGATCAAAACGTGTACCTGGAAGGATGGACTAAGTAGCCCGATCGATGTTAGGATGGTGATTCATTAACCAATAGACTAAGAATCAAGCTATCAACCATTAACTCCAAGCAATAGGGTTGTTAGAATTTTTGAAACTACACATAAAAGTTAAATGGCTCGTATCCCGGTTAGAAACAACACGAGGACCAAGATATGAACGGAGATGACGGGAAGTATTACTATATCAAGAATTCTTAAGAGGTGGTGAAATTCTAACAAAATTCTTGACATAAAAGATGGTAATACTTCATGGTAGAACATAATACGTGCTGGATTGCAAGTTGCATCCATAGCATGTATAAGTTTGTGTTGGGGAAGGCAAGAATGTTGTCGATGATAACACAATCATCGAGGGGCAAGGATGGTATTTCCCATCCTGAATTTGATTGATATCCTGGAAGAACTCAAAATGTTGATGATGATCACGACAATTTTGTCGAGAGGCTCCACAAAGAAGCAATCGAACAGCGACTGCTCAAGCAGAAGGACTGTTGCAGCAAAAGATTATTAGAACTACGGATACAACACCAACTAGGAATCAAGCTTGCCATTCGAGGTGAAACGATAAGACAAGGATGATCGACATAAGCTTAGCTCATCGTCGAAAGTTGTGCTCCGGGAAGAAGGACCAGGTAGCACACTTAAAAGTTTGCCGATGATGATATAGCCGATAAGGCTAGGAATGACTTGAAGGATTATTAAACTCGTAAGCAACAAGAATTACTTAGAGTTATTGAATCAGAGTGCGGAATCGATTCATTTATCGGTGTCCTCGAGTGACTAATAACTCAGAACCTGGGGGGATCTGAGATCGATGAGAAGCAATACTAGATGAAGACTCGCGGGAAGTAACACAGTTCTTGAGATACCAGCGGGTAATACTCGAAGGTAGAACATGATAGAAGTAGAACCGGGCCATTGACCTATGAAGTAGATACTTCAACCTTGCCAAAAATTAGACGAGGCACTGGAATGAATTCCCATCAGATATATCAAATCAGGACAGTATGGTTGGAACCATAGCTGTAAGGAATCAATTTCAAGAATACCAAAAGAATCATGCATCTGGATAATCATTTTGCAAGAAGCTTCCGAGATGGTCTACATCATTTTCATGGGCATGAACACAAAGTTCAAGGTCGACTCCCACTTCTCCAATGCATAACCAATCATTCACTTCTCACTTCGAGGAAGTTGTAGTGTTGAAATTTTATCTGACAAATTACCAGAGTGTATGACTCGCGAAAACTTTCGAGTTCAAACATATTAAGGAAGGCATAGGTTCAACCCGTCAGGGTATCGTGGAAATATATGCCACAATCTTCAATAGTAAATACCACCAGCTCGAAAGCTGAGCATGGTTGAGAAAGCAGAGGATACAATTTACCAAAGGCATTATGTATCTGAGGGAAGGCTCACAAGTTTATTTAATATGAAGGACGCTGTTGGATAAAATCCAACAAAGGATCTGCCGGTCCATAATGGAGCTGATGTGAGCATCGGCACACGGTCAGTGGACAAAACAAAGCAAGGGCTTTGGATTATAGAAACAACTGACTAATTCAAAGCTCAAGGCAAAGGAATTAAGATTTCCAAATCAAAGGATCAGAAGCAAACGCTCTGATTAATGATGGATAAGTTGAGTAAGCATAGGGGTAAAATCGACAAAATTTTGATTGGTCGAGATCCAGCTCATGTTTAAGACAATGTCTAAGCCGAACGGATGAACTCTAGGATCTGATTGAGGATTGCGAGCATTCGCAACATATTGAATGAATGTACTCAAGATGTTAGTGACAAAGGCTGCCAATAAGGTTACTATACTTATGGGGTTAACCATAATGTAAGCAAGCAAGAATTTCAAGAGCAATATGCTGCCAAGGATTTTCGGAATATCGAATATTAATTCGAAGAACTTAGTGAAACACATAAACAACTGGGGATGGGCGGATACTCGGTAAGTGCGAGGAATTATCCGTTGGGGTGTTCATGTGGGTAATGAACTGCAAGGAAGTAGGTACAAAGTATTCTTGGAACAATAGAGAGAATTTTCGGGGTATCTTGTAATAAAAAGATCAATGGGATTGAAAGGACAAGTGTATGTAGTTATCCATAATAATATAACAGTGGTAGGGAATTTGCAAAGGTGGTGGGCACAACATTGGAGATTATCTTTGGAATCTTCTGGTGCAGCAGACGATCATCTAAAATGAAGGGACTCTCCAGCAGGAAGTGGTAACGAGAACCTAGAGTTAGATTTTAGTAAATTCATTTAACCCGAATAGAAGAGAGATCAGAGTCCCAGAGTATAGGTCGAGGAATAAAAGATCCTAATACCACCCAATGGCGACGTGGGCCCATGGGCCACGCAGCCATGTTAGTAAAACAATTTTCATCGACTAGACTCAACTTCGACCAAGGAGTTTGGAAGGGGGATTCCTACAGGCAGTCGGCTCTGATACCAACTTGTGACGCCCCCGTCTCAATCGTACACTAATCATACACGCAAACGTGTACGATCAAGATCAGGGACTCACGGGAAGATATCACAACACAACTCTACAAATAAAATAAGTCATGCAAGCATCATATTACAAGCCAGGGGCCTCGAAGGCTCGAATACAAGAGCTCGATCATAGACGATTCAGCGGAAGCAACAATACCTGAGTACAGACATAAGTTAAACAAGTGTGCCTTAAGAAGGCTAGCACAAACTGGGATACAGATCGAAAGAGGCGTAGGCCTCCTGCCTGGGATCCTCCTAACTACTCCTGGTCGCCGTCAGCGGGCTGCACGTAGTAGTAGGCACCTCCTGAGTAGTAGTAGTCATCGACGACGGTGGTGTCTGGATCCTGGGCTCCAACATCTGGTTGCGACAACCAGGTAGAAGGGATAGGGGGAAAAGAGGGAGAAAGCAACCGTGAGTACTCATCCAAAGTACTCGCAAGCAAGGAGCTACACTACATATGCATGGGTAAATGTGTAAAGGGCCATATTGGTGGACTGAACTACAGAAAGCCAGAATAAGAGGGGGGATAGCTAATCCTGTCGACGACTACGCTTCTGGCCACCTCCATCTTGCAGCATGTAGAAGAGAGTAGACTGAAGTCCTCCAAGTAGCATCGCATAGCATAACCCTAACCGATGATCCTCCCCTCGTCGCCCTGTGAGAGGGCGATCACCGGTTGTATCTGGCACTTGGAAGGGTGTGTTTTATTAAGTATCCGGTTCTAGTTGTCATAAGGTCAAGGTACAACTCCAAGTCGTCCTGTTACCGAAGATCACGGCTATTCGAATAGATTAACTTCCCTGCAGGGGTGCACCACATAACCCAACATGCTCGATCCCATTTGGCCGGACACACTTTTCTGGGTCATGCCCGGCCTCGGAAGATCAACACGTCGCAGCCCTACTTAGGCACAACAGAGAGGTCAGCACGCCGGTCTAAATCCTATGGTGCAGGGGTCTGGGCCCATCGCCCTTTGCACACCTGCATGTTGCGAACGCGGCCGGAAGCAGACCTAGCCTAGTAGGCGTTCCAGTCCAATCCGGCGCGCGCCACTCAGTCGCTGACGTCACGAAGGCTTCGGCTGATACCACGACGTCGAGTGCCCATAACTGTCCCCGCGTAGATGGTTAGTGCGTATAGGCCAGTAGCCAGACTCAGATCAAATACCAAGATCTCGTTAAGCGTGTTAAGTATCCGCGAACGCCGACCAGGGCCAGGCCCACCTCTCTCCTAGGTGGTCTCAACCTGCCCCGTCGCTTCGCCACAAAGTAACAGTCGGGGGCCGTCGGGAACTCAGGCCCACCACTACCTGGATGGAGCCACCTGCCCCTTCAGCCCCCATCTCCAAACAGTATCACCGGTAATGTAACAGTGTAAAGTATATAGCATATGCCCGTGATCACCTCCCAAAGTGATCACGGCCCAGTAGTATAGCATGGCAGACGGACAAGAGTGTAGGGCCACTGATGAAACACTAGCATCCTATACTAAGCAGTAGGATAATAGGTAAAGGTAACAACAGTAGTAGCAAGGATAGGCTATGCAGCAGTATAGGATTAACGGAAAGCAGTAACATGCTACACTACTCTAATGCAAGCAGTATAGAGGAGAGTAGGTGATATCTGGTGATCAAGGGGGGGCTTGCCTGATTGCTCTGGCAAGAGAGAGGGGTCGTCAACACCGTAGTCGTACTGGGTAGCAGCGGCGTCGGTCTCGGTGTCTAGCGAGAGAAGAGGGGGAAGAAACAATAAATAATAAGCAAACAGATGCATAGCGATGCATGACATGACAAGGCGTGATGCTAGGTGTGCCCTAACGCGGTATGAGGTGGTACCGGTGAAGCGGGGGAACATCCGGGAAAATATCCCCGGTGTTTCGTGTTTTCGGACCGATGAACTGGAGGGGGAAAGTTACGTGTTCGCTATGCTAGGGATGCATGGCGGATGAACGGGTTGCGTATCCGGGTTCATCTCGTCGTTCTGAGAAACTTTCATGTACAAAGTTTTTTCATCCGAGCTACGGATTATTTTCTATGATTTTTTTTAAAGTCTAAATTGTTTTTCTGAAATTCTATAGTTAATTTAATTTGAAATTATATTAAATACTATATGCTACGGGTACTCAGAAGTGTACACAGGGATATGACTATTTGACTAACAGGTGGGCCCTGCTGACTGCCTAGCCAATAGTCAACAGTCAACTTCTTGACTGGTTTGACTGGTCCAACTGACATGTGGGGGCCACATGTCCTAGACTGCTAGTTAAACTATTTTACTAACTAGATTTATTTAGTAGTGGGACCCATATGTTAGTGGACCCTTTTGTTAATCAAAGTTTTTAAATAGTTTTAGTTAATCTAATTAAGTAGTGGGGCCTACTGTCAGGGGCATGTTTTAAGTGAAGGGTTATTTGGGTGCTGGGGGTCCACATGTTATTCTCTACTTAGTTAACAGGTTTATTAAATAGTGGGAATTAGTAGGGATGACCCACTAGACAATGACATAGTGGGTTGATTAGCATGGTAATTAAGCGCTAATCGCAGTTCCACGTCAGCAGGGTAACGACGTTGAGGCAGAGCGCACCGGCGACGACCGTGCGGCTCGCCTCCGGCAAACATTCTAGCGGTGGTCGTCATGGATCCGACGAGGGCCTCGCCACACACACACTGGAGCTTCTAGCAGGAGCTGGGACGGTCGGAATCGACCCACCACGTCAGCGTCGAGTGGTGGCAGAGGCACGGCCTCATCGACAGGGAGTCTACGAGGCACGGCAAAGAGAGGGGAGAGGCCAGGGGGAGCTGAAGGCTCACATCGTTGCAGAGGAGGGCTCGGGGAGGCCGGAGGAACCCTGCCGGCGAGGTCCGGCGGCCGGATGGCTGGCAGGTGCGAGGCCGAGTAGAAGGCTTGGGGGACGCAGCGCGGGGATGACGTCCTCAGCATGGGGCGAGGAGGAGGAAGCCATGGCTCGCGAGGCGGTGGTGAGCTTCAGTGGGGCGTGGCGATGACGGCGGCGGACAGTGGTGTTGCAGGCGTTGCGCGAGGAAGACGAAGAAGCTGCAGGGCGGAGGCGGCGGTCCTCGCGCACGGGCGCGCTCGTCGGGGCTATGGGGAGTAGCACCGGACGCGGCCGGGATGATGAGGCGCCGACGGGGGGGGGGGGGAAGGGCTCCGGCGCGATGGTCGTGGGGGGAAGGACGGAGGCACGGCGGGGCGCGGGCTTCGGGCGCCTCCGAGCGGCGGCGGCATCGAGCGCCCCGATCCAATTCTGGATCGGGGGAGGGGGAGGATGAGGTGGGGGTGAGCGGCTGCTAGTGGGGGGGTCGGGGGTTAGGGTTACGGGTGTGGGAGAGGTGGCCTTGTAGGCCAGGGAGGGGGTGCGGTTGGGCCGGTTGGCTAGCTGGGCCGCACGGCTAACTGGGCCAAGGCCCAGTCGGGAGGGGGGGTTGTTTTCCTTTTATTTTAGTAATTTTACTTTATTGTTTTATCATTATGCTCATTTAATTTTGTTTTACAAAATATATACAAAAGCACCTAAATTAGTAGGACTAGTTTTACCACTGCCACAAAAAGTCCACACCTAATTAAAATAGTTTAATACTCTATAAATATGAAAGCCATTTATTAAAATGTTTAAGCTACTGTTTTATTTATTTTAGAGCCTTTAAGCACTTTATCAAAGTTTGGTTTCTCTGCCACAATTACCTATGCAATATTTGGATTACTCCAAACATTTTAGTTTTAATATTTGAAAACTTTTATTGTTTGCCTCTATTCTGAATTTGAATTTGAATCGGTTTCGAACTAACGCGAGATTAGCGACAATAACAGAGGTGACGTGGCGTTATTAGCAGAGGTTACTTTAGCTTGATTATCGGGCGTCACAGCTTGCAGAGAATACCTTGCTGAAAACCGCTTATCATTTCCTTCTGCTCCTCGTTAGGTTCGACACTCTTACTTATCGAAAGGACTATGATAGATCCCCTATACTTTTGGGTCATCAATGTGTGAATACATAGACAAACAGAGTGTCCCTAGTATGCCTCTACTTGACTAGCTCGTTAATCAAAGATGGTTAAGTTTCCTAGCCATGGACATGTGTTGTCATTTGATGAACAGGATCACATCATTAGAGAATGATGTGATGGACAAGACTCGTCTGTTAGCTTAGCACTATGATCGTTTCGTTTATTGCTATTGCTTTCTTCATGACTTATACATGTTCCTATGACTATGAGATTATGCAACTCCCAAATACCGGAGGAACACTCAGTGTGCTATCAAATGTCACAACATAACTGGGTGATTATAAAGATGCTCTACAGGTGTCTCCGATGGTGTTTGTTGAGTTGGCATAGATCAAGATTAGGATTTGTCACTCCGTGTTTCGGAGTGGTATCGCTGGGCCCTCTCGGTAATGCACATCACTATGAGCCTTTCAAGCAATGTGTCTAATGAGTTAGCCACGGGATGATGCATACAGAACGAGCAAAGAGACTTGCCAGTAACGAGATTGAACTAGGTACGATGATACCGACGATCGAATCTCGGGCAAGTAACATACCGGTAACAAAGGGAACAATGTATGTTGTTATGTGGTTTGACCGATAAAGATCTTCGTAGAATATGTAGGAGCCAATATGAGCATCCAGGTACCGCTATTGGTTATTGACCGGAGATGTGTCTCGGTCATGTCTACATAGTTCTCGAACCCGTAGGGTCCGCACGCTTAATGTTCGATGACGATTTGTGTTATGAGTTATGTGATTTGATGTACCAAAGATTGTTCGGAGTCCTGGATGAGATCACGGACATGACGAGGAGTCTCTAAATTTTCGAGACATAAAGATTGATATATTGCAAGGTTACATTCGGACACCAGAAGTGTTTCGGGTGGTTTCGGATACAACCGGACTGCCGGAGGGTTTACCGGAACCCCCCGGGAAGTAATGGGCCTTAGTGGGCCTTAGGGGAGAGAGAGGGCAGCAGCCAGGAGGTGGCGCCCCCCCCCAAGGGGAGTATGAATAGGACTAGGGGAGGGGGCACGACCCCTCTTTCCCTCTCCCTCTCCCTCTCCTTCCTTCTTCTCCTACTTGGACTAGGAAAGGGGAGGACCGATTCCTACTTGGAGTAGGATTCCCCCCTTGGGCGCTCCCCTTGTGGTCGGCCGGCCTCCTCCTCCCCTCCTTTATATACGGGGGAGGGGGCACCCCATAGACACACAAGTTGATCTTTAGTCGTGTGTGGTGCCCCCCTCCACAGTTTTACACCTCGGTCATATTGTCGTAGTGCTTAGGCGAAGCCGTGCGTCGGTAACTCCATCATCACCGTCAACACGCCGTCGTGCTGAGGAACTCACCCTCTGCCTCGGCTGGATCAAGAGTACGAGGGACGTCACCGAGCTAGACGTGTGTAGATCTCGGAGGTGCCGTGCGTTCGATACTTGATCGGTTGGATCGCAAAGACGTTCGACTACATCAACCGCGTTACTAAACGCTTCCGCTTTCGGTCTACGAGGGTACATAGACACACTCTCCCCTCTCGTTGCTATGCATCTCCTAGATAGATCTTGCGTGGTCGTAGGAAAATTTTGAAATACTGTGTTCCCCAACATTTGGCTCCTCTAGTAGGACTTGGGGGAGAGGATGACGAGACCTGGATGCGGCTTGGACAATGCAAGGGTTGGATGCTGCTGTGGCCGAAGAATCTTCTTCGTGTGGAGGAGGCCGAGAGCACACCAACCAAAGCATCACATCAGCAAGGTATGAACACCACCCCTCCTATGCAATTACCAACGCCTGATCTCGTGCCGATTGATAGCGGCAGACCATGCAAGGAAGGGGGTTCAATAGTGGATGATGGAATCACCCCCCGTGGAACAAGAAATGTCTGATGAGATGGAGGAGGAGGACCCTCTTTGGTTCCTCAATACCGGCGCCTATGACGTCGTGATACGTCTCCAGCATATCTATAATTTATGAAGTATTCATGCTACTGTATTATCATTCTTGGATGTTTTACAATCATTTATAGCAACTTTATATCATTTTTTGGGACTAACCTATTGACATAGTGCCTAGTGTCAGTTGCTGTTTTTGCTTGTTTTTTACATCGTAAAAAATCAATACCAAATGGAATCCAAATGCAGAGAAACTTTTGGAGATTTTTTTTGGACTAGAAGACACCCGGTGGGCCAAATAAGTACCAGAGGGGAACTCCGAGTGGAGCACAACCCACCAGCGCGCGCCTGGTGTGACGCCCCGAGACCGTTGCGCCAGGTGTCTTCCAGTTATTCGATGTTGTTGACTTGTTATTCGCTTGCGTGTTGCACCTTACCATGTCATCATCCGCATTGCATCATCATGTTTTCAAACTTGCATCCATCCCGGTCTCCTTGTTCTCTCTATTGTTCGTTCTGAGCTCAACCACACTTGCACACGCCCGCGGCCCCTCCGAAATAGTATTTTATAAGTGGCCGGAAAATGTTCTCGGAATGGGATGAAAGTTGGCGTGCGGTGTTGTTTTGTTGTCAGTAGGCCGCCTGCCAAGTTTCATCGCATTCGGAGCTCGTTTGATAGCCCAACCGTTAAACTATAGCGGCAATATAGCCCGTCTAACGTCAGACGTTTTCGGTCTCCGGAAACCTTGCCGGGCTGCATTTCTGTCTCACTCTTCTCGGCCTGAGACCTCTCCTACACAGCCCACAAACCCCACCTAGTTCCCCCTTTGTCCGGAGCCGCACGATCATGATCGGAGGCTCTGAAACGCTCCAGAAACCCCTCCTAACCCTAATCCTAACCCCCCCCTTCCTATTTAAACCTCTCCCCTTGCCATTTTGGGCACTAGCCATCCTCCTCCTCATTTTCCGCGCCGCCACCCACCTCCATTTCTGCGCCAGACCACCTCCCCGTTGCCACTTGGTGCCGTCCCACGTGCCAGCGCCGCCGCCAGCGGCCTCCTCACCCTATCCGCAGCTGCCACGTGCCCCCCTGCCCACTTCCAACGCCGTGACCCGCCGCGGCCCGCAACCGGACCGCCCGGGCCAAATCGGGCCCGAACCGCCCACCCAGTGCCCCTGGCTCCCGCGCCTCTCTCTCCAGCGCGCAGAGCCGCCGCTGGCCGGTTCCTCGCCGGAGCCGCACCCCGCAAGACCTCAACCCCGCCGGACTTCTACCACGCCGTCGGCGACCGCGGCAACTGAGGGAGTCCTGGATTAGGGGGTCCTCGGACAGCCGGACTATATCCTTTGGTCGGACTGTTGGACTACGAATATACAAGATTGAAGACTTCGTCCCGTGTCCGGGTGGGACTCTCCTTTGCATGGAAGGCAAGCTTGGCAATTCGGATATGTAGATCTCCTCCCTTGTAACCGACTCTGTGTAACCCTAGCCCCCTCCGTGTCTATATAAACCGGAGGGTTTAGTCCCTAGGACAACAACAATCATAATCATAGGCTAGCTTCTAGGGTTTAGCCTCTACGATCTCGTGGTAGATCAACTCTTGTAATACTCATATCATCAAGATCAATCAAGCAGGACGTAGGGTATTACCTCCATCGAGAGGGCCCGAACCTGGGTAAACATTGTGTCCCCTGCCTCCTGTTACCATCCGCCTTAGACGCATAGTTCGGGACCCCCTACCCGAGATCCGCCGGTTTTGACACCGACATTGGTGCTTTCATTGAGAGCTCCACTATGTCGTCACCATAAGGCTTGATTTCTCCTTCGATCATCGGCAACGATGCGATCCAGGGTGAGGTTTTTCTTCCCGGACAGATCTTCGTATTCGGCGGCTTCGTACTGCGGGCCAACTCGCTTGGCCATCTGGAGCAGATCAAGAGGTACGCCCCTGGCCATCAGGTCAGGTTTGGAAGCTTGAACTATACTGCCGACATCCGCGGAGACTTGATCTTCGACGGATTCGAGCCCATGTCAGGTGCGCCGCACAGTCACGACGAGCATGACTTAGCTCTGCCGTCGGACGGTGTTCGGGAGATCACACCTGTGGCTACTCTGGCCCTTAATCCGGAGCATATCGTGCCATCCGAGGATGGGTGGATGGACCCCGCCATGGAGGCCGCACACTTAGCGGCGATAGAGCCGAATACTGACTTCACTTCCTATGAGACCTGTGTTGCCGGACCCTTGGATTCGTCCCTGGCCACAGGCTCTGAACCACCTGCGTCCGTGCCTATCAAATCTGATTGGGCACCGATCATGGAGTTTACCTCCGCGGATATCTTTCAGCACTCGCCCTTGGGCGACGTGCTAAATTCATTGAGGTCTCTCTCCTTGTCAGGAGACCCTTGGCCGAACTATGTTCGGCTTGAGTGGGAAGCGGGCGACGAAGAAATTCATTCCCCACCCACCACCCACTTAATATCCACTGTCGACGACCTAACCGACATGCTTGATTTCGACTCCGAAGACATCGACGGTATGGACGACGATGTAGGAGAGGAACAGGAACCACCGCCCATAGGACGTTGGACAACCACTTCATCACACGATATATACATGGTGGATACACCCAAAGAAAACAATGACGAGGAACGGAAGGATACATCGGAGGCTAATTCCCTCGAGAAGCAACCAAAGCGACGACATAGGCGCCGCTCCAAATCCCGCCTCGGCAAAAACAGCGATAACAGTGCAAGAAAGAATAATACCCCGGTCGACTCCAAAGCAAGCGACGGCCACATGGACCCAGCGACAGAGCAGGATGAACCAGCGGATGGCGAACATAGTACAGAGCCACTGTCCGATCACGGTGACGCCAAGGGTAAAGCTCATCAACCTGTCTCCGAAGAGGAGAACAGTCCGGACGACGATGCACACATCATCCCGGAAAGGAACTTAGAGCAAGAGGACCTCCGTGGAAGGCTTATTGCCACCGCGAGGAGTCTGAAGAAGCAGAAGCAAAGGCTTAAGGCCGTGCAAAATACATTCAACAATAGATGGAACAAAGTTCTCGACACTGAAGAAAAGTACGGGGGCAGCCGCCACACAAAGAGCTATCCAAAGCGCAAGTTGTTGCCCGAATTCGATGACGAGGCCTTAGAGCCTATACAACCGAAAAATAAAACGGCGGATCAGCCGGATCGACCACCCCATGGCCGCGATAGGGCGGCTAACGATGTCGCACATAAGTCTGCACACGATTTACGTGAGGACTTGCACCAAAAAGGCAGTATGACCAGGTCCATCTACGGATCTAGGAAGCGCGCTCCGACACAGAATCAAAACCGAACACTACAACCGTCAGAATGCCATGACACATCCAAATACAGGGATGCCACGCACACCCTATGCTTCACCGATGAGGTCCTGGATCACGAATTTCCAGAAGGATTCAAACCCGTGAGCATAGAGGCATACGACGGAATGACAGACCCTGAGGTCTGGATTGAGGACTTTATCCTTCATATCCACATGGCTAGCGGAGATGATCTCCACGCCATCAAATACTTACCCCTCTAGTTGAAAGGACCATCTCGGCACTGGCTGAAGAGCCTCCCCTAAAACTCAATTGGAAGTTGGGAAGAGCTCGAAGATGCTTTTAGGGCTAATTTTCAAGGGACCTATGTCTGACCTCCGGATGCAGACGATCTAAGTCATATAATTCAACAGCCCGGAGAGTCAGCCCGAAAGCTTTGGAACAGATTCCTCACTAAGAAGAATCAAATTGTCGACTGCCCGGACGCCGAGGCCTTAGTGGCTTTCAAACACAGTGTTCGGGGCGAATGGCTCGACAGACACCTCGGCCAGGAAAAATCATGGACAATGGCAGCCCTAACAAGCCTTATGACCCGCTTTTGCGCGGGCGAAGACAGCTGGCTGGCCCGTAGCGGCACCAGCGACCCAGGCACATTCAAAGTCAGGGATGGCAATGGAAAACCACGACGAAATAAAAGCAAGCGTCGAAACAATGAAGACAGCCCAGACAACACGGCGGTAAACGCCGGATTCAGGGGCTCTCGACCCGATCAACGGAAAAAGCCATTCAAAGGCAGTAGAGATGGTCCGTCCAGCCTAAACAAGATTCTAGACATATTATGTCAGATTCATGGCACCTCCGACAAACCGGCAAATCAAACCAACAGAGAATGCTGGGTCTTCAAGCAGGCCGGCAAGCTAAATGCCGAACACAAGGGGAGGGAGACACCAAGCGAAGACGAGGATGAGCCTCGCCAGCCGAACACTGGGGGACAGAAAAAATTCCCACCAGAGGTCAAAATAGTGAACGTGATTCACGTAACAAAGAGGAGGAGCAAACGCGCACTCCGAGACGTATGCGCCGTGGAGCCCGTCACCCCCAAGTTCAACCCTTGGTCGGCCTGCCCGATCACTTTTGATCGCAAGGATCGCCCGACTAGTATCCGGCACGAAGGATCGGCTGCCTTGGTACTAGAACCAGTAATTGACGGATACCATCTCACCCAAGTCCTTATGGACAGCGGCAGTATTCTTAATCTGATATATCAGGACACAGTCCGCAAAATGGGGATAGAACCGACAAGAATCAGCCAAAGCAATACTACCTTTAAAGGAGTAATACCAGGCCCAGAGGCCCGCTACACGGGCTCTCTAGTACTAGAGGTTGTATTCGGTTCTCCCGACAACTTCCGAAGTGAAAAGTTAACCTTCGACATCGCTCCATTCCGAAGCGGCTATCAAGCACTACTCGGAAGAACGACATTCGCTCGTTTTAATGCAATACCACATTACGCTTACCTTAAACTTAAGATGCCCGGTCCACGTGGCATCATCATAGTTAGTAGAAACATAGAACGTCCCTTACATGCGGAAGAACGTGTGGTGGCTTTAGCAGCCAAACACTAAACGCCCTCTCCAACCAGAATAAATGATCGGTCGTCAAGACCACAGACACGGCTAGACGAGTCCGGTGCATATCTAGCTGTAACAGCTTAGATAAACCTAAGACTGGGTTGATGGATATACCCCCATAGGTGGTGCTAGGGGCTTCCCACATATGATCATCGTGCTACACCCTTCCAGGATACGGCACAACGGAGACACAGGAGGAGACGTGCAGCAGGGCCCCGTCCAAAGGTTTCTTTTTAGATTAAGACCCGGTGTAAACCTTTTTTACTGTCTCTTGTTGCTTCACACCCTCAGGATACTCAACATAACCAAGAGGGATGCTGGCGTTTTTGACATTTCGTCACGTCAGACTAATGCAAGTACCTGGAAATTTAGGACTTATTATCGAGGGCGTTACTCAGCCTAGTATACATTGTAAAGACTGAATACCTTAGGGAGTGTTCGGCGTCGCGAGTTTGGCCTTATATGCATCAGCTCCGAATCATGTCTTTGGTCAATAGTTGGGTTTGCCCGGCTCCCGTGTTTTGCTACCTTACGTTCCGCTCTATCGGCTAAGGTGGCACCGGGAGAACTACTACGATTGTGCCCTGGTTCATCTGGATGAGCACCTCGGTAGAGAAAGCCAAAAACTGACTGTCATGATAAAGTGCAAGACTGGTCAACCACTCGAGGACTCAGTGGAATCTTCGCAATTCCTCCGCATTAACGAAGGACCGGTTTCCCGGTCATGTATGTACGCGCACCGTATTCGGATAAGCGTGGAAGTACCAGGGGCTATATAGTAGCCCCACTGTCAAACTCCTATGGCTAAGTGAAAGTGTTAAAGCAATATAGTTCGATTGCCTCGTTCGCCGCGCTATCACCTCCTTAATGGACCAAGACGTTGGATCAAGTGTGAATACGCGCTTTTCCGAACACCCCCGCATTATATGCATGGGGCTGAAGCCGACGACTGCAAACTTTCAGGTTATCTACATACATAAAACGGCCGCACATGAGGCATCATAATACTTTCAGGCAAAAGTATAAACACAGCCTTTTATAAGCCAAATAGCATTGTTTTTACAAATTGGGATACATGTCACTCGAACATAATACTCTTCGAGCACTGAGCCTCTATTAGATGAGCGCCTTCTAGGACTTCTTTAAAATAGTGCTCGGACGAGACCTGGCCTATTGCCGGACCCCGGGTTGCAATAGCAGTGGCCTCCATCTCTGCCCAGTATGTCTTAACATGGGCAAGACCCATCCGTGCACCCTCTATGCACGCCTACCTCTTTACACCGTCGATATGCGGCACAGCACCAAGGAATCGTTGCACTAAACCAAAATAACTATTCGGCCTTGGTCCTTCCGGCCAAAGATGATCCACGACAGACCTCATGGCAAGCCCGGACAACCAATGGAGCTCAGCCCACTCGGCCATTTTCTCATTTAACAGCAGCGGTCGCGTTGGAGCACTCAACTGCGACCATAACAACTTCTCCACTTCGTGATCTTTTTGATCTTTGAAAAATGCAGTCGCATCAGCAGCACTCATTGCCAGGTCTGAATACGCGTCTGCAGCACTCCGTAATTGATCCAGAGGGGCATACTTTGGATCTCCAAACTTCGTCCGCAACAAAAAGGGCTTCCCAGCCGTGATATCTCCGGCTTGACGAAGCTCCTCCTTCGCTGCTCTGATTTTAGAGCGGGTCTCCTTGGCTGCTACCATGGCTTTCTCCAGGTCCGCTGCTTTCGCTTGGCTTTCCTTTCCAAGAAGCTCACACCGGTGGGCGGCATCCTTCAGCTCAACGGCCATCTTGGCTATTTTATCTTCGCTTTGGCGATGAGCAGCCCGTTCGGCTCTTAACTCTTCGGTCACCTTTAGGGCGGCCGCATCACTTCTCCTGGCTTGTTCCTTGGCTCGGGCAAGCTCTGCTCGAAGGGTATCCACGGCGGCAGCTCCACCTGCAGTCACAACATGTTATAGATACTAGCATCATGCTCCTCTTAATATCTGTTGACCACCGGAGAATACATACCATGTGCCTCGTCAAGCCGCTTGTTCACAAGCACGATGTCGGCATCTGCCGTATCAAGCTGCCACCTTAGTTCGGCAAACTCACCAGTCCGGCCAGCCACCGGACACTCGGCCGCCTACACATGTGAGCAGCATGATCATTACCTGGGACTATGATCCTCTGTTTGTCGCCTCTGGACAGCAACCAGAGTCTTAGGGGCTACTATCTGTATAGAGCACACCTGGCGTGTGCGGTACCGTCAAAAAAATTTATATATTACTTTGCGTACCTCAAAGCCTCTTAGCAGGCTCGTAAAAGCTTCATGCAACCCACTTTTGGCGGATGAGATCCTCTCAGCCACCGTACCCATTAAAGTACAATGCTCCTCCGAGATAGCCGCTTGCTCCAGAAGACCCATCAGTACGTCCCATTGTGCACCGGACAATCCCAGACTCTTTCTGCTGCTCTCCTTAGGAGCCGAATACTCCGGACTTCGGGTGGCCGAAGGGTTACCTTCTAGCCCTGGCGGATCAGGAGAAATCCTCTGTGATGACACCTCAGGGTCGTCCACCCCAGGAGACTGGGAGACAGGGGGAGGCGTTTCGCTCTCCATCATCTCCGGAAGAAGATCCCCCGAAGACAAACTCTATCGAGAAGGGCTACGATCCGTACTGCAAGGCATATGTCTCGGTTATTATCCTTGGAGATAAAGTAGGATATATTTATCAAAAGTACTCTGGTTCACTTACAGCTCGGTGGAGGGCTGATCCCCTTGCGGGCACTGTGCGGCAAGGATGCCCTCTGGGGCAGGGCCCCCTGGCGAAAGATTCTTCCCTCGTTTGGAAACCCTCGTTTCCAAGTCCTTAGAGGCGGTCCTCTTCTTTCCTTGGGGAGAGGGAACTTTAGATTCTTCTCCCCGGTTATCCTCCTTCACGGAGACACTAATTCCCCCGGTTTGGATGAGTAATGTGTGAGGCCCGCTTTCGGCTTCCTTATCCCTCCCTTTATCTTCCCTTGATGGCACTTGGTAAGGCGCGAGCTCAAGCATCCTGGCTAGTACAGGATCCGGTGAGCCTTCGGGAAGGGGGGCCGAACACCTGATCATCTTCGCCTTTCTTATCCAGTCCTGGCCAAGATCGATTCTTTCAGAATGATGTTATGACAAATGAAAAGACGACATGTTTGGCCGCAGAATTACTTACATGGGTATCTGGACGATTGCAGTTTAGACCCGCATCCTCGGTGGTGTCCGGACACTTTATTCGTGATCCGAAGAACAATCCATACATCCCTTCGAGTGTCATGCCGAAGAGTTGCTGAATAGTTCGCGGTCTTTCTGGGTTGAACTCCCACATACGGAGAGATCGGCGTTGGCATGGCAGGACCCGACAAACTAGCATAGCTTGCATTACCTTGACGAGACTGATGTCCCTCTTGAGGAGATCTCGGATGCGACTTTGCAATGTCGACACGTCATTAACTGGCCCCCAGTCCAGCCCCTTGTTGACCCATGACGCCAGTTGTGGCGGGGGGGCCGAACGGAAGGCGGGGGCAGCTACCCACTTAGTACTTCGGGGAGCTGTCATGTAAAACCACTCTCGCTGCCATAAGTTGGACACCTCTGGGAAGGAACCCTTTGGCCATGGAGCATCGACGCCTTTGCTTATTGTGGCACCTCCGCATTCTGCGGGTCGCCCATTGATCATCTTCGGCTTCACATTGAAGGTATTGAGCCATAAGCCGAAGTGTGGGGTGATGCGGAGGAAGGCCTCACACACGACGATAAACGACGAGATGTGAAGGATGGAATCCGGGGCTAGATCATGGAAATCGAGCCCGTAATAGAACATAAGCCCTTTGATAAAGGGATCAAGACTAAAGCCTAGCCCTCGGAGGAAGTGGGAAACAAATACGACACTCTCGTTGGGTTCGGGAGTGGGGATGACCTACCCTTGAGTAGGCAGCATGTGCAAGATTTTAGCGGTCAGGTACCTGGCTTCCCTTAGCTTCTTGATGTCCCCCTCTGTGACAGAGGAGGCCATCCACCGACCTTTAAGGTTGGATCCGGACATGGTTGAAGGTCCGAAGCGCTTAGCCTGAGCCTTGGGTGTTGGAACTCGAGGTGGGGGAGGGGAAGGATTGAGCGCGAGAAGAAAAGGACAGGCCTTGGCCCCTTTATAAAGAGGGCGAATATCAAGCGTCCTCCGCGTGCCCGTTTGGAACTTGCCTAAAATCGAGGAGTCATACCAGCAGGCACGGTTGGGTTACCCACACCTGTATTGATGATAATCCCGTGATAAGGGGACACGATCTCTGCTTCGACAAGACGTGCCAAGAAAACCGCCTCGCAATATGTGTAGTAGCTGGTTGAGAAAAACGGTTCGAATAATGACCGGGCCATGGCGTGATGTCACGTTATGAAAAGTTGTCAGCAGATTAGATTTGTGGAAATATTATACTCTCTATGGTGGTATGTGGAATTTGTTTTGCAGAGCCGGACACTATCCTTGTGTTCAAAATCTTCTACGGAGTATTCGGAGAAGGAACCCTCCTTGCAATGTCGAAGACAAATCTGCGCGTAGGACTCATCGTCATTGAAGCCTGGTTCAGGGGCTACTGAGGGAGTCCTGGATTAGGGGGTCCTCGGACAGCCGGACTATATCCTTCGGTTGGACTGTTGGACTATGAAGATACAAGACTGAAGACTTCGTCCCGTGTCCGGGTGGGACTCTCCTTTGCGTGGAAGGCAAGCTTGGCAATTCAGATATGTACATCTCCTCCCTTGTAACCGACTCTGTGTAACCCTAGCCCCCTCCGATGTCTATATAAACCGGAGGGTTTAGTCCGTAGGGCAACAACAATCATAATCATAGGCTAGCTTCTAGGGGTTAGCCTCTACGATCTCGTGGTAGATAAACTCTTGTAATACTCATATCATCAAGATCAATCAAATAGGACATAGGGTATTACCTCCTTCGAGAGGGCCCGAACCTGGGTAAACATTGTGTCCCCTACCTCCTGTTACCATCTGCCTTAGACGCACAGTTCGGGACCCCTACCCGAGATCCGCCGATTTTGACACCGACAGCAACCCCGCCGGACCAAGGTCCTATTGCCCGCGCCCTGCTCCTTCCTCTCTCCTCTCTTCCTCCCTGCCTCACTCCCTCTGTTCCTTGCAGCGCCGCTGCCGGAGGGCGTTGCCGGAGCCTCGATCTGCTCTGCTCCGCCCCGGATCCGAGCTCCTTGACCCAGATCCGGCCTCTTCGCGCCGTCCGCCGCCTCTTCTGCTTTCCCCCGTCGGATCCGCCTCTGACCTTGCCATCCCCGTTGCCCTCACCGGCGAGCGCCGCCGTGCGTCATTCGAATCGGGAGGAGCCCCGATCCCGTCTCCCTCCGCGTCGGCGTCCAGGTGGGCCGCGACCCATCCTGAGGCCCAGCTCCGCCTGCCTCCGCCAGCCCAAGATCCGGCCGGGCCAAGGCCCATGGTGAGGCCACACCCCAATGCCCCCCCTCTTGTTTTTTTACCTATTGGGCCAGTCAGTTTTGTCCCAGATCTGTATTTTTTTCTTTGTGATTTTAGCATTATTCAGAGACCACCAGTTTTACAGAAAACCCCTTCATGATCATGCATTTAACAATGCCACAACCGTGCATCGGATTAAAATGATTTATATGTGAAAATTGACTAGAATTTCATCTAGTTTCACAATATCCCACTTTCATGCATGTGTGACATGTTTAAATTGTTGTTTGCTTTAATTTGCTCCAATTCCATGCTAAAATGATTTAATTCATAACTAAATAACCGTAGCTCCAAATCTAACAAACTTTATATGTAAATGGGGTAGAAAAATGCATAGTTTTACATGGTGGCATTACTTTCAATGTTTAATAACTCTAAAATTGTGTTTAGGGCAGATCAGTACTAAATTCAAATATTGCATGTGGGGATTTACCGGAATTGTTGTTTGTTATTTCCGGCCTCATTTAAACTTGCCTACATGGGTAGTTTTCATATGCTTCACCTCTTGCCATGTTTAACAACATTTAATATTGTTGAGTACCTAACCAGGAGTGAACGAAATAAGTCATGTGGTGTTCCGTCAATATGCAACTCGTTGCATATTGAGCTCCACTTAATTTGTAGGATTGTTTGTGCACTTTGACATGCCATGTATCATTAAACCAGACATGCATCATACTTGGTTGTGCATCATGCCATGCTTAAGTGATGGTTGTTTACCATGTTTGCTTCTTTCCGATGTTGCTTCTTTGGGTTGGTTCCGATAACGTCACGTTTGTGAGGATTCGTTCGACTACGTCCGGTTGTCTTCTTCATGGACTCGTTCTTCTTCCTTGCGGGATTTTAGGCAAGATGACCATACCCTCGAAATCACTTCTATCTTTGCTTGCTAGTTGTTCGCTCTATTGCTATGCCGCGATAACTACCACTTGCTATATCATGCCTCCCATATTGCCATGTCAAGCCTCTAACCCACCTTTCCTAGCAAACCGTTGTTTGGCTATGTTACCGCTTTGCTCAGCCCCTCTTATAGCGTTGCTAGTTGCAGGTGAAGTTGAAGTTTGTTCCATGTTTGGAACATGGATTTGTTGGGATATCATTATTATATCTTATTTACTTTAATGCACCAATATACTTGGTAAAGGGCGGAGGGCTCGGCCTTATGCCTGGCATTTTGTTCCACTCTTGCCGCCCTAGTTTCTGTCATACCGGTGTTATGTTCCTTGATTTTGTGTTCCTTATGCGGTTGGGTGTTATGGGAACCCCTTGACAGTTCACTTTGAATAAAACTCCTCTAGCAAGGCCCAACCTTGGTTTTACATTTGCCTCACCTAGACTTTGTCCCTTTGGTTTCTGGAGCCCGAGGGTCATCTTTATTTTAACCACACCCCCCCCCCCCGGGCCAATGCTTCTCTAAGTGTTGGTCCAACCTGAGCGATGTCCGGCGCCCCCTGGGCAACCAGGGTCTATGCCAACTCGACGTCTGGCTCATTTGGTGTGCCCTGAGAACGAGATATGTGCAGCTCCTATCGGGATTTGTCAGCACATCCGGGCGGCTTTGCTGGTCTTGTTTTACCATTGTCGAAATGTCTTGTAACCGGGATTCCGAGTCTGATCGGGTCTTCTTGGGAGAAGGAATATCCTTCGTTGACCGTGAGAGCTTGTGATGGGCTAAGTTGGGACACCCCTGCAGGGTTTGAAATTTTGAAAGCCGTGCCTGTGGTTATGGGCAGATGGGAATTTGTTAATGTCTGGTTGTACAGAACTTGACACTTAGCTTAATTAAAATGCATCAACTGCGTGTGTAGCCATGACGGTCTCTTCTCGGCGGAGTCCGGGAAGTGAACACGGTTCTTGTGTTATGTTTGAACGTAAGTAGTTTCAGGATCACTTCTTGATCACTTCTAGCGTCTCGACAGTTGCGTTGCTTCTCTTCTCTCTCTTATTTGCGTAAGTTAGCCACCTTATATGCTTAGTGCTTGCTGCAGCTCCACCTCACTACCCTTTCCTACCCATAAGCTTAAATAGTCTTGATCTCGCGGGTGTGAGATTGTTGAGTCCTCGTGACTCACAGATACTTCCAAACAGTTGCAGGTCCCGATGATGCCAGAGTAGGTGAAGCAACCGAGCTCAAGTGGGAGCTCGATGAAGATCTTGTTCGTTGTGTTGTTTCATTTCCCGTTGATCGGTAGTGGAGCCCAGTTGGGATGATCGGGGATCTAGCATTTGGGGTTGTATTTCTTTATTTTGGTTCCGTAGTCGGACCTTTGATTGTATTTTGGATGATGTATGGATTATGTATGTATTGTGTGAAGTGGCGATTGTAAGCCAACTCTTTATCCCTTTCTTATTCAGTACATGGGATGTGTAGAGATTACCCCACTTGTAACACCCACAATGCGGGAACCCCTTGACAGTTTGCTTTGAATAAAACTCCTCCAGCAAGGCCCAACCTTGGTTTTACATTTGCCTCACCTAGCCTTTTTCCCTTGGGTTTCCGGAACCTGAGGTCATCTTTATTTTAACCCCCCCCCCTGGGCCAGTGCTTCTCTAAGTGTTGGCCCAACCTGAACGATGTCCAGCGCCCCCTGGGCAACTAGGGTCTATGCCAACCCAACGTCTGGCTCATCCGATGTGCCCTGAGAATGAGATATGTGCAGCTCCTATAAGTTGGGACACCCCTACATGTTTTTAATTCCGAAAGCCGTGCCCGTGGTATGGGCAAATGGGAATTTTTTAATGTATGGTTGTAGAGAACTTGACACTTAACTTAATTAAAATGCATCAATTGCGTGTGTAGCCGTGATGGTCTCTTCTCGGCGGAGTCCGGGAAGTGAACATGGTTCTTGTGTTATGTTTGAACGTAAGTAGTTTCAGGATCACTTCTTGTTCACTTCTAGCATCTCGACCATTTCGTTGCTTCTCTTCTCGTTCTTATTTGCGTAAGTTAGCCACCTTATATGCTTAGTGCTTGCTGCAGGTCCACCTCACTACCCTTTCCTACCCATAATCTTAAATAGTCTTGATCTCGCGGGTGTGAGATTGCTGAGTCCTTGTGACTAACAGATACTTCCAAACAGTTGCAGGTCCCGATGATGCCAGAGCAGGTGAAGCAACCGAGCTCAAGTGGGAGCTCGATGAAGATCTTATTCGTTGTGTTGTTTCGTTTCCCGTTGATTGGTAGTGCAGCCCAGTTGGGACGATCGGGGATCTAGCATTTGGGGTTGTCTTTCTTTATTTTGGTTCCGTAGTCAGACCTTTGATTGTATTTTGGATGATGTATGGATTATTTATGTATTGTGTGAAGTGGCGATTGTAAGCCAACTCTTTATCCCTTTCTTATTCAGTACATGGGATGTGTAAAGATTACCCCTCTTACGACATGCCTACCATGAGGCTATGCCTCTAAGGCGTGCCCTGACACATGGGAGATATATCCGCATTGTGGGTGTTACAAGTTGGTAATCAGAGCCTTCCCCGACTTAGGAGCCCCCTACTTGATCGAATCGCTGACATTGTTGAGTCTAGAACAAAATTTTTTTAGTCTTAGGATTATATATATCGGAGAGTAGGATTCCTTTACTCCTCGGTCCCTTCGTCGCTCTGGTGAGGCCTCCTGACGTAGAGTTTTGACTCTTCTCTTCTTAATTTTCATGAAAAAAAATTTAGGATCACGCGGGTATCTTGGAATCGTTCTGATGGTTTTGTGACGAGAACATTGTTCTTGTTGCCTCCTGACATTTAGGGGTTGTGGCAGTGTCCCGGGGAGTTGAGCTCCAAGGTGTTGTTGTCACAATTTTATCATTGCAGTTCTGGAATACCTGAGTTCGCCGACATCGAAAATCTCTTTTATACAGTTGTTGGTGAGATAACCTCGATGCCACCCAGTACTGGGGCGGGAGTTCGGGAGTATTGCCATAACTCGTATAACGGATGCTTTTCGAAGGTTGAGGTAAATGATTTCAGAAGGTTTCTTGGTTATGTGTTGAAGGATGGATACAGCTGGATGTAGGAATTGTTAGTTTGGGTGAGATATTATTCTTCCCCTGTATCCCCAACACCTGATTGCATAACCAGAAAGTTTCAGGAGTTTATAAGTGGGAATTCAAGTATATCGTAGGATATCTTTCCAGCAGACACATGGTACGATATGGTATCTATCATATGTTTGATTCTGGTTTATTTTGCAAGCCAATCCTTTGTTTTGTTTTGAGTTGTGGTATTCGAGTTGCTTCGATGTCAAGTGTTGAATCCATATCTTTTCCTAAGAGGTGTTCTCACATTTCTATGTGAATACTAATCCTTCATGATAATCGAGATTGTCATGTCAATCCTTTTCAGCCGGCGTGTTTCTCTTCAAGTGGATCCGATCATTTCAACATCCGCAAGATCACCTCTCGGTTTTTCCCAATGTTGTACGTTTCATCTATCCCCAAGTTGCCTTTGTTTTCCTGCCCACCAACCCCTTTTTTCTTCAAGGAATCAGATGTATTAATCAAGTATCCATTTTATTCATGTGAAGTCTCTTCATTCTTTTCAATCAATGTTCTTACCCGGTGGTTCTCATGAAGATGCTCTACAAGTTCGTCATTCTTCGTTCTTTGTCTTCTCCGGTGGATTCAATCCAAGATTTCGGTGTTAATCTTATCCCTTTCCTCATTTCACAATGCTTTCTCACACCGGTGCACCTCTTAATCGCTCATCTCTCTCTATTCATATCCGTAGTGCTGAAGATATCTCAGGAGATTCGCGTTTCCATAGCTAATTCATTTAAGCTATCTCGAGGTTGTTATCTCATTCAAGCCATTTAATTCAACCGGCGCAATCTATCTTTTAAATCGTTCAACGGTGTTCCTTTTGAATGGGCCCTAACCCACAGGTCTTTTTCCAGGATCTTACATGACTCTTCTAATTTTTTCGGAGTTACTCTCAAATTCTTCTCCAAGTTTGACGTAAGAATGAATTATCATCAACCATATGTCTTCCTCCAAGATCTTTTAAATTCTTTCATCGTTGGCTCAACCTCTTCGCTTTTGATTCTCCCGGAGTGTCTAAACAATTCTTAGTGGTGGTTCTCGTCATCATTCTCAACATTTGAAATGCTGTGGGGTGCAAGCCCTGCAGTCTTCATGGTCAAAAAAAACATTTGAAGACTGAAGAAGATTTTCTCTTAAATCTTGCTTCGTTCTCTTGAAGATGCGTAGTTCAAGCTTGATGCCATCCTCTCATAGTTATTTTCGATTGTGAGAATTCTTTTCACCCATTAGGAGCAATTCAAGAGTCTTTCAGTTTGATTCTCCGAAGGCCATCATTTCGGGACTATTCATTCCAGCTTTCAGCTCTCGTTCTCCAAATCTTATCGGTGCATCATTCAAATTTCTCTAATAAGCTCAGGATCTCTTTGTTCACTTGTATTTAAATCCCCTCAAGTATCTTCATTCGTTCTCTAATTCCTCCCAGTGTTTCTTTATTTTTTCTTTGTTCTTTTTCAATTCTTACGGTGGTTTGTTCAAGTTTCTTCTTCCTTCGTTTTCATATCAATTCATTCATTGTTTCCAAAACCTACCGGTGGTTCGTTGAAGGCCTCTTAAAGTTGGCGCTATATCTATCTTAATCCTTTCTACGAGAATAAGTAGTATGCAAAAATCCATTGCTTGTCATCAATTTAAATTGGTGAAGGATAAGCATAATGTAATTCTTATTCTTGTTTCATCGAGTAAATTCAATTCCTTATTCTGGAGGCTCGTCAAGTTCTCGGTTTTCAATTGTTTAATCTTTTCTTTCCCGGAGTTCCAAGCTCTCGCAATTATATCACCACGAAGATCCATCTAAATCATTATAAGGCTTCACCTTGTGTTGTCAACTTCTCTTTCTTTTTATCATCATTTTGTTACCGGAGTTCTTCATGGAGGCTCTACATGGTGGTTCATCAAGGATTCCTTTCATTCTTCAGTTGTTCGTCAAAATTTCCCTTGAAGTTTTGATCTACCAAGATATACTCTAAAATAAACATGGTGTTCAACACATGTCTTGTTTTGAGAAGTTCAAGATCTCTTCATCTTGCATTCCAAAGTGCAATTCGTTCTACCTTATCTTTTGAGGTGGTGTTATGTCACTCTTGACAATTTTTCCCTTCGTGTTTCATGATTCACAAGTTTTCTAAAGTGACATATCTAAATCCGTCATTTTCTCTTCGCTCAAGACATGTTTTCAATCCATCAATCTCTTCATTGGAGTTATATTGGGTTATATTTCACCTAAAGCTTTCCCTAAGGATTGTTGCATTTATGGTGCTCATAAATGAACCAAGTTCTTCATTTATCCTCCCGGCGAAATAAGTTTCTCGTCTCCTTGTTCATATCGACCCAACCTATAGTTTTTCGTATGTGGCAGAATTTCACCTCAAGATTTCGAGATGTTTTCCATAATCCCACAACAAGCTTACTCTTTTCATTGTTGGTTTTCCAACAACTCCATTATAACCTTCTTGTAAGGGTGCCTTCCAAGCTCATTTGTGGCAGAAGTTGGCATTTGCAACTCCATTCTTTTATCCAAACAATCTAGCTTCTATTCTTTTGTTCTGGAGGCTTTGTGATGTTGCTCTCTTCACTCATCATCCCGAATTGTGAGGACCGTGTTATTTTCGTGCTTATCCATTCAATCGGAGTGTCGTGTCCTCCATTCAAGTTCTCTCATCTTATCAAGTTTTACCTCCCTTCTCAACCGGAGTGCTGCTTGAAATCTTTCTTACCCACGGTGCCGTTCTTTCAGTAGTTCCGGAGGCAATGTGTTGTTGATTTCATCAAGCATCCTCTCATCTTGTCAAGTTCATGTTCAATTCCTTCCATTTATAGTCGGAGTGCTCTCCAAATTATATCATTCTTATTCCTTCTCTATCTTGTTTCAACCGGAGTGTTGTCGAAATTGACCTTTATCGTTCCTTGTACTTCTCGTTTCAAATGGAGTGCTTGCATGTACTTCTTGTCCATTCCAACCCTTTTCTTGTGTCTTTCAACCTACAAGGTTCTAGTGATGTTCCCTGTTCCTCTTTTCTATCGGAGTGTGATAACCCGCAGGTATAGGGGATCGCAATAGTTTTCGAGGGTAAGTATTCAACCCAAATTTATTGATTCGACACAAGGAGAGCCAAAGAATACTCTCAAGTATTAGCAGCTGAGTTGTCAATTCAACCACACCTGGAAACTTAATATCTGCAGCAAAGTATTTAGTAGCAAAGTAATATGATAGTGGTGATAATGGTAGCAAAAGGTAACAATAGTAAAAGTAATGTTTTTGGTATTTTGTAGTGATGATAGCAATAGCAACGGGAAAGTAAATAAGCGAAGAACAATATATGGAAAGCTCATAGGCAATGGATCAGTGATGGAGAACTATGCCAGATGCGGTTCATCATGTAACAGTCATAGTCTAGGGTGACACAGAACTAGCTCCAGTTCATTGATATAATGTAGGCATGTATTCTGAATATAGTCATACGTGCTTATGGAAAAGAACTTGCATGACATGTTTTGTCCTACCCTCCCGTGGCAGCGGGGTCCTTACGGAAACTAAGGGATATTAAGGCCTCCTTTTAATAGAGAACCGGAACAAAGCATTAACACATAGTGAATACATGAACTCCTCAAACTACGGTCATCACCGGTAAGTATCCCGATTATTGTCACTTCGAGGTTAACGGATCATAACACATAATAGGTGACTATAGACTTGCAAGATAGGATCAAGAACACTCATATATTGATGAAAACATAATAGGTTCAGATCTGAAATCATGGCACTCGGGCCCTAGTAACAAGCATTAAGCATAGCAGAGTCATAGCAACATCAATCTCAGAACATAGTGGACACTAGGGATCAAACCCTAACAAAACTAACTCGATTACATGATAGATCTCATCCAAACCATCACCATCCAGCAAGCCTACGATGGAATTACTCATGCACGGTGGTGAGCATCATGAAATTGGTGATGGAGGATGGTTGATGATCACGATGGCGACGGATTCCCCTCTCCGGAGCCCCGAACGGACTCTAGTTCAGCCCTCCCAAGAGGTTTTAGGGCTTGGCGACGACTCCGTATCGTAAAACGCGATGATTTCTTCTCTCTGATTTTTTTCTCCCCGAAACTCAATATATGGAGGTGGAGTTGGAGTCGGAGAGGCAACAGGGGGCCCACGAGGTAGGGGGCGCACCCTAGGGGGCAGGCGCCCCCCACCCTCGTGGAGAGACGGTGGGCCCCCTGGCCTTCATCTTTGGCGGGTATTTTTCTTATTTTCTGAAAAGTGGCTCCGTGAAGTTTCAGGTCATTCCGAGAACGTTTGCTCCTGCACATAAATAACACCATGGTAATTCTGCTGAAAACAACGTCAGTCCAGGTTAGTTCCATTCAAATCATGCAAGTTAGAGTCCAAAACAAGGGCAAAAGTGTTTGGAAAAGTAGAGACGTTGGAGACGTATCAACTCCCCCAAGCTTAAACCTTTGCTTGTCCTCAAGCAATTCAGTTGATAAACTGAAAGTGATAAAGAAAAACTTTTACAAACTATGTTTGCTCTTGTTTTTGTAAATATGTAAAGCCAGCATTCAAGTTTTCAGCAAAGATTATAACTAACCACATTCACAATAACGCTTAGGTCTCAGGTTTACTCATATCAATAGCATAATCAACTAGCGAGCCATAATAATAAATCTCAGATGACAACACTTTCTCAAAACAATCATAATATGATATAACAAGGTGGTATCTCGCTAGCCCTTTCTGAGACCGCAAAACATAAATGCAAAGCACCTTTAAAGACCAAGGACTGACTAGGCATTGTAATTCATGGTAAAAGAGATCCAGTCAAGTCATACTCAATGTAAACTAACAGTAATGAATGCAAATGACAACAGTGCTCTCCAACTGGTGCTTTTTTATAAGAGGATGATGACTCAGCATAAAAGTAAATAGATAGGCCCATCGCAAAGGGAAGCTGGGATTTGTAGAGGTGCCAGAGCTCGGTTTTGAAATAGAGGTGAATAATATTTTGAGCGGTATACTTTCATTGTCAACATAACAACCAAGAGATGGCAATATCTTCCATGCTACACACATTATAGGCGGTTCACAAACAGAATGGTAAAGTTTATACTCCCCCTTCCACCAACAAGCATCAATCCATGGCTTGCTCAAAACAACGAGTGCCTCCAACTAACAAGAGTCCCAGGGGGAGTTTTGTTTGCAATTATTTTGATTTAGTTTGCATAAAGCATGGGACTGGGCATCCTGGTGACCAGCCATTTATCTCGTGAGTGAGGAGAGGAGTCCACTCCTCTTGAGAATAACCCGCCTAACATGGAAGATATAGACAACCCTAGTTGATACATGAGCTATTCGAGTATACAAAACAGGATATTTATTTGAAGGTTTAGAGTTTGGCACATACAAATTTACTTGGAACGGCAGGTAGATACCGTATATAGGTAGGTATAGTGGACTCATGTGGAATAACTTTGGGGTTTAAGGAGTTTGGATGCACAAGCAGTATTCCCGCTTAGTACAGGTGAAGGCTAGCAGAAGACTGGGAAGCGACCAGCTAGAGAGCGACAACAGTCATGAACATGCATTAAAATTAATCAACACCGAATACAAGCATGAGTAGGATATAATCCACCATGAACATAAATATCGTGAAGGCTATGTTGATTTTGTTTCAACTACATGCGTGAACATGTGCCAAGTCAAGTCACTTAAATCATTCAGTGGAGGATACCACCCTATCATACCACATCATAACCATTTTAATAGCATGTTGGCATGCAAGGTAAACCATTATAACTCATAGCTAATCAAGCATGGCACAAGAAACTATGATCTCTAATTGTCATTGCAAACATGTTTATTCATAATAGGCTGAATCAGGAACGATGAACTAATCATATTTACAAAAACAAAAGAGGTCGAGTTCATACCAGCTTTTCTTATCTCAGCCAGTCCATCGTATATCATCATAATTGCCTTTCACTTGCACGACTGAACGATGTGAATAATAATAATAGTGCACGTGCATTGGACTAAGCTGGAATCTGCAAGCATTCAATAATCAGGAGAAGACAAGGCAATACGGGCTCTTTTGTCAGATCAACAATAATGCATATAAGAGCCATTTCAACAATTTAATTATGGTCTTCTCCTATCGACCCCCAAATAAAAGAAAAGAAATAAAACTATTTACACGGGAAAGCTCCCAACAAGCAAAAGAAGAACATGAAATCTTTTTGGGTTTTCTTTTTAATTACTACTACAAGCATGGAAAGTAAATTAATTAAAAGCTACAACTAAATTTTTTTTCTTAAGGTTTATTAAACACACAAGAAGAAAGCATAAAAGGAAAATAAATTAGCATGGATTATACAATGAAAAATCATGAGCACCGACATCTAGCAATGAGTGTGTGAACATAAATGTAATGTCGGTGGGAAATATGTACTCCCCCAAGCTTAGGCTTTTGGCCTAAGTTGTTCTATGGCCACGGCTGGCCTGGCGGATATCCATAATAATAGTTGGGGTCGTACCGCGATGCAGAAGAGGAAGACTCCAATTGCCACTGGCTGACAATCATCTCCGGATCCCACTGGTAATTAGACTGTCGTGAAGGATCAACTTGTGGTTCCGGCTCTGGCTCCTCAACTGGTGCAGGGTTCCGGTAGGCGTGAATAGCCTTCAACGGAACAAGGTACGTGCCTACAGACAAATCAAATAAAGAAGGAGCGGGCAGGGTAATAGTCTCAGGATGGTGTTTATTAAAGAACAATTGATATTTAAGTTCTCCTTCCCTATTCTTAACAATAAAATCATGTGCCACCATACAATTATAATCTAGATAAACACAAGGCAACATTTTTTCTTCCTTCTCAGAATGCCTAATAGGTATGTTAAAATGTGCAGCTAGGCTTGAGGCGTAGATGCCTCCAAAGATGGGGCCCTTGGTATGGTTCAGACTTAACCGTTTGGCAATAATGTCGTCCATACTAAAAGTGTTATCACAGTATAAACCTTGGAGCAAAATAATAATATCAGGGATACTAAGGTTTCCACAGTTTCTGCGACCAATTAAGCAACGACTAGCAAATAATGCAAAGTAACGTAAAACAGGAAAATGTATGCTAGTGATTCGTGCATCGGAAACCTTCCTTGTTTCCCCTACAGTGATAGTATCAATAAAACCCTCCACATCATCATGATGTGGTTCTTCTGTCTTGCCCTCAAAAGGGACTAGACAAATCCGACAAAAATCATAAAGTGACATCTCCTTATGCTCATCATATAAAGGAAACTCCACCGTAGGTGGTGAGTTCCTAGAATGAAAATGAAAGTTTTGCACAAAGGTATTTGTGAGTAAGAGATACTAATCGCATTGGTCATGGAGGAAAGCGGTGAGGCCTGCATTATGAGCCAATTCATGAAAATCTTCATAAATCCCGGCGGCTCTCAAGAAATCCTCAGGAGGCCATTCACACGCCCGAACCTCCGCGGTGCGAGGCAGATTATACTTAGGCTTTGGTGCCTTTTCCTTCGAGCTTTGGCTCGATGAGCCCCTCAAAAGTCTCCTCATCATTTTCTGAAAAATTCTGAAAATTTTTAGTAACTTCAAAATAAAAGTAAACCAAACTCAATAATATTGATAGCAACTACTCCTACAAGTGCCTAGGGCCTATATCATGCATCAAAACTACTTTTGACCATATAAATTTGACATGCAAGCTCAAGAACAGGGTCACCTAAGCAACACAAATTTGCAATGAATAAAGCACTAGAACAAAAACTAATTGGACCAATGGAGGAGTCACATACCAAGGAACAATCTCCCCAAGCAGTTTTGTGAGAGGTGCTTTGAGCAAGGAGATCGAAAATGGCAGCAAAACTAGCTTGGACTCGGGTTTGAGCTAGTTATTCGTGTTTGGGGGAGGAAGATGAAGTGTATGGGTGAAAGGATAAGTGGAGGAGGGCCACCGTGGGCCCACGAGGCAGGGGGGCGCGCCCTCCACCCTCGTGGGCAGGTGGTTGACCCCCGGTGTGTTCTCAGTTCCATAAATCCTCAAATATTCTAGAAAAAATCATATTTAAATTTCAGGGCATTTCGAGAACTCTTATTTTCGAGGTATTTTTATATTGCACGGATAATCAGATAACAGACAGAAAAATATTTATTTTATTTTATTCAATATAAATAACAGAAAGTAAAAGTGGGGTACAAAAGGTTGTGCCTTCTAGTTTCATCCATCTCATGATCATCAAAAGGAATCCACTAACAAGGTTGATCAAGTCTTGTCAACGAACTCATTCCGAATAACATGGAACCGGAGAAATTTCGAATAACACTATGTTACCTCAACGGGGATATGCACATCCCCAATAATAAGAATATCATACTTCTTCTTGACAGTAGGAAGAGGAAATTCAAAACCTCCAAATATAATCGATGGCATTTTTCCAATAGAGTTGATACTATGAACTTGAGGTTGTTTCCTCGGAAAGTGTACCGTATGCTCATTACCATTAACATGAAAAGTGACATTGCCTTTAGTGCAATCAATAACAGCCCCTGCAGTATTCAAAAAGGGTCTTCCAAGAATAATAGACATACTATCGTCCTCGGGAATATCAAGAATAACAAAGTCCGTTAAAATAGCAACGTTTGCAACTACAACAGGCACATCCTCACAAATACCGACAGGTATAGCAGTTGATGTATCAGCCATTTGCAAAGAATTTCAGTAGGTGTCAACTTATTCAAATCAAGTCTACGATATAAAGAGAGAGGCATAACACTAACACCGGCTCCAAGATCACATAAAGCAGTTTTAACATAGTTTCTTTTAATGGAGCATGGTATAGTGGGTACTCCTGGATCTCCAAGTTTCTTTAGTATTCCACCCTTAAAAGTATAATTAGCAAGCATGGTGGAAATTTCAGCTTCCGGTATCTTTCTTTTATTTGTAATAATATCTTTCATGTACTTAGCATAAGGATTGGTTTTAAGCATATCAGTTAATCGCATACGCAAAAAGATAGGTCTAATCATTTCAGCAAAGCGCTCAAAATCCTCATCATCCTTTTCTTGGATGGTTTGGGAGGAAAAGGCATGGGTTTCTGAACCCATGGTTCTCTTTCTTTACCATGTTTCCTAGCAAAAAAATATTTCTTATCGTAACGTTGATTCTTTGATTGTGGGTTATCAAGATCAACAGCAGGTTCAATTTCTATATCATTATCATTACTAGGTTGGGCATCATCATGAACATTATTATTATTATTATTACCACTAGTTTCAGGTTCATTACCAGATTGGGTTTCAGCATCAGAAATAGAAATATCATTTGGATTCTCAGATGTTTCAACGATAGGATCACTAGAAGCATGCAAAGTCCTATCATTTTTCTTTTTCTTCTTTTTAGAAGAACTAGGTATCTTAGGGTGGCCTTCGGGATGCAAAGGTTCCTGGGTCATTCTACCAGTTCTAGCAGCCACTCTAACAGCATTATCATTATCTTTACTATTCAATTCATTGAGCAAATCATTTTGAGCTTTAAGTACTTGTTCTACTTGAGTGGTAACCATAGAAGCATGTTTACTAATAAGTTTAAGTTCACCTTTAACATTAGCCATATAATCACCCAAGTGTTCAAGCATATTTGAATTGTTTTTCAATTGTCTACCAAAATAAGCATTAAAGTCTTCTTGCTTAGCCATAAATTTATCAAACTCATCTAAGCATGGGCTAGTAAACATAGTAAATGGGATTACAGCTTTATCATATCTATAGAGAGAATTTACCTTTACTACCTGTGTTGGGTTATCAAGACGATGAGTTTCTTCAATAGGTACAGGATTAAGATTATATGTTTCTTCAACAGGCGGTAAATTAAGTCCATGTATTTCTTCAATAGGAGGTAAATTCTTAACATCTTCAGCTTTAATACCTTTTTCTTTCATAGATTTCTTTGCCTCTTGCATATCTTCAGGACTGAGAAATAGAAAACCCCTCTTCTTCGGAGTTGGTTTAGGAATAGGCTCAAGAATTGGCTCCGGAGGTGTCCAATTATTTTCATTTGTCAACATATTATTCAATAGAATTTCAGCTTCATCCGGTGTTCTTTCCCTGAAAACAGAACCAACACAACTATCCAGGTAATCTCTGGAGGCATCGGTTAGTCCATTATAAAAGATATCAAGTATTTCATTTTTCTTAAGAGGATGATCAGGCAAAGCATTAAGTAATTGGAGAAGCCTCCCCCAAGCTTGTGGGAGACTCTCTTCTTCAATTTGCACAAAATTATATATATCCCTTAAAGCAGCTTGTTTCTTATGAGCAGGGAAATATTTAGCAGAGAAGTAATAAATCATATCCTGGGGACTACGCACACAACCAGGATCAAGAGAATTAAACCATATCTTAGCATCACCCTTTAATGAGAACGGAAATATTTTAAGGATGTAAAAGTAGCAAGTTCTCTCATCTTTAGTGAATAGGGTAGCTATATCATTTAATTTAGTAAGATGTGCCACAACAGTTTCAGATTCATGACCATGAAAAGGATCAGACCAACCAAAATAATTATATCAGGATCAACAGAGAATTCATAATCCTTATCAGTAACAAAGATAGGTGAAGTAGCAAAAGTAGGGTCAGGTTTCATTCTAGCATTTAAAGATTGCTTACTCCATTTAGCTAATAATCTTTTGAGTTCAGTTCTATTTCGGCACGCTAAAATAGCTAAGGAAGCTTCATGATCAAAGACATAACCCTTAGGAATAACAAGTGATTCTTCATCATCACTTTCATCAGTATCATCAGATTCAATATTTTCAATTTCTCTAGCCCTAGCAAGTTGTTCATCGAGAAAATCACTAAGTGGAATAGTAGTATCAGGCATAGAGGTAGTTTCATCATAAGTATCATGCATAGCAAAAGTGGCATCATCAATAACATGCGACATATCAGAACGAATAGCAGAAACAAGTGTAGGTGTCGCAAACTTACTCAGAACAGCAGGTGAATCAAGTGCAGAGCTAGATGGAAGTTCCTTACCTCCCTTCGTAGTTGAGGGATAGATCTTGGTTTTTGGATCTCTCAAGTTCTTCATAATGACAAGAAGATATATATCCCAAGTGACTCAAAGACTAGAGCTATGCTCCCCGGCAACGGTGCCAGAAAATAGTCTTGATAACCCGCAAGTATAGGGGATCGCAACAGTTTTCGAGGGTAAAGTATTCAACCCAAATTTATTGATTCGACACAAGGAGAGCCAAAGAATACTCTCAAGTATTAGCAGCTGAGTTGTCAATTCAACCACACCTGGAAACTTAATATCTGCAGCAAAGTATTTAGTAGCAAAGTAATATGATAGTGGTGATAATGGTAGCAAAAGGTAACAATAGTAAAAGTAATGTTTTTGGTATTTTGTAGTGATGATAGCAATAGCAACGGGAAAGTAAATAAGTGAAGAACAATATATGGAAAGCTCGTAGGCAATGGATCAGTGATGGAGAATTATGCCGGATGCGGTTCATCATGTAACAGTCATAACCTAGGGTGACACAGAACTAGCTCCAGTTCATTGATATAATGTAGGCATGTATTCCGAATATAGTCATACGTGCTTATGGAAAAGAACTTGCATGACATGTTTTGTCCTACCCTCCCGTGGCAGCGGGGTCCTTAGGGAAACTAAGGGGTATTAAGGCCTCCTTTTAATAGAGAACAGGAACAAAGCATTAACACATAGTGAATACATGAACTCCTCAAACTACGGTCATCACCGGTAAGTATCCCGATTATTGTCACTTCGGGGTTAACGGATCATAACACATAATAGGTGACTATAGACTTGCAAGAGAGGATCAAGAACACTCATATATTGATGAAAACATAATAGGCTCATATCTGAAATCATGGCACTCGGGCCCTAGTGACAAGCATTAAGCATTGCAAAGTCATAGCAACATCAATCTCAGAACATAGTGGACACTAGGGATCAAACCCTAACAAAACTAACTCGATTACATGATAGATCTCATCCAACCCATCACCGTCCAGCAAGCCTATGATGGAATTACTCACGCACGGTGGTGAGCATCATGAAATTGGTGATGGAGGATGGTTGATGATGACGATGGCGACGGATTCCCCTCTCCGGAGCCCAGAACAGACTCCAGATCAGCCCTCCCGAGAGGTTTTAGGGCTTGGTGGCGGCTCCGTATCGTAAAACGTGATGATTTCTTCTCTCTGATTTTTTTCTCCCCGAAACTCAATATATGGAGGTGGAGTTGGAGTCGGAGAGGCAACAGGGGGCCCACGAGGTAGGGGCCGCGCCTCCCACCCTCGTGGAGAGACGGTGGGCCCCCTGGCCTTCATCTTTGGCAGGTATTTTTCTTATTTTCTGAAAAGTGGCTCCATGAAGTTTCAGGTCATTCCGAGAACGTTTGCTTAGTTCCATTCAAATCATGCAAGTTAGAGTCCTAAACAAGGGAAAAAGTGTTTGGAAAAGTAGATACATTGGAGACGTATCAGAGTGTTTTCAACTTTGGTCATCTTCATTGTATTCTTTCTTTCAATTTGTTCAACCTCACAAGGTTCTTTGGTTTCACTCGTTTGTCAAAGAAGCTACTTTGTTTTACCTCTTCCTCTTCCGTTTTCTCTTCGGTGCCATCCTAGATCTCGGCACAAGATCCTCTTGTAGTGGTGGAGTGTTGTGACGCCCCGAGACCGTTGCGCCAGGTGTCTTCCAGTTATTCGCTGTTGTTGCCTTGTTATTCGCTTGCGTGTTGCATATTACCATGTCATCATCCGCATTGCATCATCATGTTTCAAACTTGCATCCGTCCCGGTCTCCTCGTTCTCTCCGTTGTCTGTTCTGAGCTCAACCACACTTGCACGCGCCCACGGCCCCTCCGAAATAGAATTTTATAAGTGACCAGAAAATGTTCTCAGAATGGGATGAAAGTTGGTGTGCGGTGTTGATTTGTTGTCAGTAGGCCGCCTGCCAAGTTTCATCGCATTCGGAGCTCGTTTGATAGCCCAACCGTTAAACTATAGCAGCAATATAGCCGGTCTAACGTCGGACGTTTTCGGTCTCCGGAAACCTTGTCGGGCTGCATTTCCGTCTCGCTCTTCTCGGCCTGAGACCTCTCCTACACAGCCCAAAAAACCCCACCTAGTCCCCCCTCTGTCCGAAGCCGCACGATCATGATCGGAGGCTCCGAAACGCTCGAGAAACCCCTCCTAACCCTAATCCTAAACCCCCCCCCTTCCTATTTAAACCTCTCCCCTTGCCATTTTGGGCAGCAGCCATCCTCCTCCTCATTTTTCGCGCCGCCCAATCATCAGCGCCGCCACCCACCTCCATTTTCGTGCCCGGCCTCCTCCCCGCCGCCACTTAGCGCTGTCCCACGCGCCGCCGCCAGCGGCCTCCTCACCCTATCTGCAGCTGCCACGCGCCCCCCTACCCGCTTCCAACGCCGTGACCCGCCGCGGCCCGCAACCGGCCCACCCGGGCTGCATCGGGCCCGAACCGCCCGCCCAGCGCCCTGGCTCCCGCGCCTCTCTCTCCAGCGCGCAGCGCCGCCGCTAGCCGGTTCCTCGCCGGAGCCGCACACCGCAAGACCTCGACCCCGCCAGACTTCTACCACGCCGCCGGCGACCACGGTAACCCCGCCGGACCAAGATCCTATTGCCCGCACCCTGCTCCTTCCTCTCTCTCCTCTCTTCCTCCCTGCCTCACTCCCTCTGTTCCTTGCAGCGCCGTCACCGGAGGGCATCGTCGGAGCCTCGATCCGCTCTGCTCCGCCCCGGATCCGAGCTCCTTGACCTAGATCCGGCCTCTTCGCGCCGTCCGCCGCCTCTTCTGCTTTCCCCCACCGGATCCGCCTCCGACCTTGCCATCCCCGTCGCCCTCACCGGCGAGCGCCGCCGTGTGTCGTTCGGATCGGGAGGAGCCCCGGTCTCGTCTCCCTCCGCGTAGGCGTCCAGGTGGGCCACTACCCAACCCAAGGCCCAGCTCCGTCTGCCTCTGCCAGCCCAAGATCCGGCTGGGCCAAGGCCCATGTTGAGGCCACACCCCAACGCCCCCCTCTTGTTTTTTTACCTGTTGGGCCAACCAGTTTTGGCCTAGATCTATTTTTTTTCCTCTGTGATTTTAGCATTATTCAGAGAATGCTAGTTTTACAGAAAACCCCTTCATGATCATGCATTTAACAATGCCACAACCGTGCATCAGATTAAAATGATTTATATATGAAAATTGACTAGAATTTCATCTAGTTTCAAAATATCCAACTTTCATGCATGTGTGACATGTTTAAATTGCTGTTTGCTTTAATTTGCTCGAATGCCATGCTAAAATGATTTAATTCATAACTAAATAACCATAGCTCCAAACCTAACAAACTTTATATGTAAATGGGGTATAAAAATGCATAGTTTTACATGGTGGCATTACTTTGCATGTTTAATAACTCTAAAATTGTGTTTAGGGCAGATCAGTACCAAATTCAAATATTGCATGTCGGGATTTACCGGAATTGTTGTTTGTTATTTCCGGCCTCATTTAAACTTGCCTACATAGGTAGTTTTCATATGCTTCACCTCTTGCCATGTTTAACAACATTTAATATTGTTGAGTACCTAACCGGGAGTGAACTAAATAAGTCATGTGGTGTTCCGTCAATATGCAACTCGTTGCATATTAAGCTCCACTTAATTTGTAGGATTGCTTGTGCACTTTGCCATGCCATGTATCATTAAACCGGACATGCATCATACTTGGTTGTGCATCATGCCATGCTTATGTGATGGTTGTTTACCATGTTGTTTGCTTCTTTCCGGTGTTGCTTCTTCGGGTTGGTTCCGATAACATCGCGTTTGTGAGGATTTGTTCGTCTACGTCTGGTTGTCTTCTTCATGGACTCGTTCTTCTTCCTTGCGGGATTTCAGGCAAGATGACCATACCCTCGAAATCACGTCTATCTTTGCTTGCTAGTTGTTCTCTCTATTGCTATGTCGCGATACCTACCACTTGCTATATCATGCCTCCCATATTGCCATGTCAATCCTCTAACCCACCTTTCCTAGCAAACCGTTGTTTGGCTATGTTACCTCTTTGCTCAGCCCCTCTTATAGCGTTGCTAGTTGCAGGTGAAGTTGAAGTTTGTTCCATGTTTGGAACATGGATTTGTTGGGATATCATTATTATATCTTATTTACTTTAATGCACCTATATACTTGGTAAAGGGTGGAAGGCTCGGCCTTATGCCTAGTGTTTTGTTCCACTCTTGCCGCCCTAGTTTCCGTCATACCGGTGTTATGTTCCTTGATTTTGCGTTCCTTTTGTGGCTGGGTGTTATGGGAACCCCTTGACAGTTCGCTTTGAATAAAACTCCTCCAGCAAGGCCTAACCTTGGTTTTACATTTGCCTCACCTAGCCTTTTTCCCTTGGGTTTCCAGAGCCCGAGGGTCATCTTTATTTTAACCCCCCTCCCCGGGCCAATGCTTCTCTAAGTGTTGGTCCAACCTGAGCGATGTCCGGCGCCCCTGGGAAACCAGGGTCTATGCCAACCCGATGTCTGGCTCATCCGGTGTGCCCTGAGAACGAGATATGTGCAGCTCCTATCGGGATTTGTCGGCACATCCGGGCGGCTTTGCTGGTCATGTTTTACCATTGTCAAAATGTCTTGTAACTGGGATTCTGAGTCTGATCGGGTCTTCCTGGGAGAAGGAATATCCTTCGTTGACCGTGAGAGATTGTGATGGGCTAAATTGGGACACCCCTACAGGGTTTGAACTTTCGAAAGTCGTTCCCGCAGTTATGGGCAGATGGGAATTTGTTAATGTCCAGTTGTACAGAACTTGACACTTATAACTTAATGAAAATGCATCAACTGCGTGTGTAGCCGTGATGGTCTCTTCTCGGCGGAGTCCGGGGAGTGAACACGGTTCTTGTGTTATGTTTGAACATAAGTAGTTTCAGGATCACTTCTTGATCACTTCTAGCGTCTCGACCGTTGTGTTGCTTCTCTTCTCGCTCTTATTTGCGTAAGTTAGCCACCTTATATGCTTAGTGCTTGCTGCAGCTCCACCTCACTACCCTTTCCTACCCATAATCTTAAATAGTCTTGTTCTCGCGGGTGTGAGATTGCTAAGTCCTCGTGACTCATAGATACTTCCAAACAGTTGCAGGTCCCGATGATGCTAGAGCAGGTGACGCAACCGAGCTCAAGTGGGAGCTCGATGAAGATCTTGTTCGTTGTGTTGTTTCATTTCCCATTGATCGGTAGTGGAGCCCAGTTGGGACGATCGGGGATCTAACATTTGGGGTTGTCTTTCTTTATTTTGGTTTCGTAGTCGGACCTTTGATTGTATTTTGGATGATGTATGGATTATTTATGTATTGTGTGAAGTGGCGATTGTAAGCCAACTCTTTATCCCTTTCTTATTCAGTACATGGGATGTGTGAAGATTACCCCTCTTGCGACATGCCTACCATGCGGCTATGCCTCTAAGTCGTGCCCCGACACGTGGGAGATATAGCTGCACTGTGGGTGTTACACCTGGGCTGCGTTGTGCCCACCTCGGTAGCCTCCCTCACCGCCTCTTCGCACTATAAATTGTCAAATACTCCAAAAACCCTCGGGGTAACCCTAGATCGGAAGTTCCGCCGCCGCAAGCCTCTGTAGCCACGAAAAACCAATTGGAAGCCCGTTCTGGCACCCTGCCGGAGGGGGAAATCATCACCAGTGGCCATCTTCATCATCCCGGCGCCCACCATGATGAGGAGGGAGTAGTCCACCCGTGGGGCTGAGGGTTTGTACCAGTAGCTACGTGTTTCATATCTCTCTCTTGTGTTCTTGAGATGTCATGATCTTGATGTATCGCGGGCTTTGTTAATATAGTCGGATCATATGGTGTTTTCTCCCTCTCTATCTTGTTGTGATGAATTGAGTTTTCCCTTTGAGATTTCATTTTATCGGATTGAATACATTTATGGATTTGGGAGCACTTGATGTAAGTCTTGCTATGAATACTTGTGGTGACAATGGGGTATCATATTGATTCACATGATATGTGTTTTGGCACTCAACTCGCGGATTCCATAGGTGACATTGGGGTAACCTATGCCTAGGGGTTGATGCACGTTCTTGTCTTTTGTTTCTCCGGTAGAAATCTTGGGGCACTCTTTGAGGTTCTTTGTGTTGGATTGAGTATTATGAATCTGAATTTGCTTTGGTGTTATTTTAGTATGAACTCTTGATAGATCAATTGGAAAGAATAACTTAGTGTTATTTTAGTACGAACTCTTGATAGATCGATCGGAAACAATAACTTGGTGTTATTTTAGTACGAACTCTTGGATATATAGATCGGAAAGAATAGGTACAAACAATTTCTTCTTATGTTCTCCGCTAGATAAGAACTTTTGAGTGATTCTTCATCGCACGTTGAGGGATTGTTATGTGATCCAATTAGATTAGCATTGTTGAGAGATTGCACCAGCGAAAGTATGGACCCTAGGCCTCATTTTCAAGCATTGCAATACTGTTTGTGCTCACTTTTGTTACATGCTACCTTGCTGTTTTTTATTGTCACTATCACAATAATTAATATCTACTATCATTACTACACTTGTTGAAGGAAATATGCCCTAGAGGCAATAATAAAGTTATTATTTATTTCCTTATATCATGATAAATGTTTATTATTCATGCTAGAATTATATTAACCGGAAAATTAGTACATGTGTGAATACATAGACAAACAGAGTCTCACTAGTATGCCTCTAATTGACTAGCTCGTTGAATCAATGGTTAAGTTTCCTAGCCATAGACATGAGTTCTCATTTGATTAACGAGATCACATCATTAGAGAATGGTGTTATTGACTTGACCTATTTCGTTAGCTTAGCACAACGATCGTTTAGTTTGTTGCTACTGCTTTCTTCATGACTTATACATGTTCCTCAGACTATGAGATTATGCAACTCCCGAATACCGGAGGAACACTTTGTGTGCTACCAAACGTCACAACGTAACTGGGTGATTATAAAGGTGCTCTACAGGTGTCTCCGATGGTACTTGTTGAGTTGGCATAGATCGAGATTAGGATTTCGCACTCCGATTGTTGGAGAGGTATCTCTGGGCCCTCTCGGTAATGCACATCACTATAAGCCTTGCAAGAAATGTGACTAATGAGTTAGTTGTAGGATGATGCATTACAGAACGAGTAAAGAGACTTGCCAGTAATGAGATTGAACTAGGTATTGAGATACTAACGATCGAATCTCGAGCAAGTAACATACCAATGACAAAGGGAACAACGTATGTTGTTATGCGGTTTGACCGATAAAGATCTTCATAGAATATGTAGGAGCCAATATGAGCATCCAGTTTCCACTGTTGGTTGTTGACCAGAGATGAGTCTCGGTCATGTCTACATAGTTCTCGAACCCGTAGGGTCCTCACGCTTAACGTTCGGTGACGATCGCTATTATGAGTTTATGTGATTTGATGTACCGAAGGTTGTTCGGAGTCCCGGATGAGATCATGGACATGACAAGAAGTCGAGAAATGATCGAGCCGTAAAGATCGATATATTGGAAGGTTATATTCGGACATCGGAAAGGTTCCGAGTGATGCGGGTATTTTTCGGAGTACCGGAGGAGTTACGGGAATACGGGAGTACATATGGGCCTTAGTGGGCTTTAAGGGAAAAAGAGGAGAAGCCACGAGGGATGGCCGCGTGCCCCCCATGGGCCTAGTCCGAATTGGACTAGGGGATGGGCTGCGCCCCCTTGATACGTCTCCGTCGTATCTATAATTTTTTATTGTTCCATGCCAATATTCTACAACTTTCATATACTTTTGCAACTTTTTATACTATTTTTGGCACTAACATATTGATCGACTGCCCAGTGCCAGTTCCTGTTTGTTGCATGTTTCTTGTTTCGCAGAATATCCATATCAAACGGAGTACAAACAGGATAAAAACTGACAGAGATTTTTTTGGAATATATATGATTTTGGGGAAGAAAAATCCATGCGAGACGGTGCCCGAGGTGGCCACAAGGCAGGGGCGCGCCTGCCCCCCCCCCCTGGGCGCGCCCCTGACCCTCGTGGGCCACCCATCAGGCGGTTGATGCCCTTATTTTGCCGCAAGAAAGCTAATATCCGGATAGAGATCGTGTTAAAATTTTAGCCCAATCGGAGTTACGGATCTCCGTGAATATAAGAAACGGTGAAAGGGAAGAATCTGAGAACTCAGAAACAGAGAGAGACAGAGAGACAGATCCAATCTCAGAGGGGCTCTCGCCCCTCCCATGCCATGGAGGCCATGGACCAGAGGGGAAACCCTTCTCCCATCTAGGGAGGAGGTCAAGGAAGAAGAATGAGGGGGCTCTCTCCCCCTCGCTTCCGGTGGCACCGGAGTGCCACCGGGGGCCATCATCATCACCGCGATCTACACCAACACCTCCGCCATCTTCACCAACATCTCCATCACCTTCCCCCCTCTATCTACAGCGGTCCACTCTCCCACAACCCGATGTACCCTCTACTTGAACATGGTGCTCTATGCTTCATATTATTATCCAATGATGTGTTGCCATCCTATGATGTCTGAGTAGATTTTCGTTGTCCTATCGGTGGTTGATGAATTGCTAATTGATTTAATTTTCTTGTGGTTATGTTGTTGTCCTTTGGTGCCCATCATATGATTGCGCGCGTGGATCACACCCTAGGTTAGTTGTATGTTGATAGGACTATGTATTGGAGGGCAAGAGTGACAGAAGCTTCAACCTAGCATAGAAATTGATGCATACGGGATTGAAGGGGGACCAATATATCTTAATGCTATGGTTGGGTTTTACCTTAATGAACGTTAGTAGTTGCGGATGCTTGCTAATAGTTCCAATCATAAGTGCATAGAATTCCAAGTCAGGGATGACATGTTAGCAGTGGCCTCTCCCACATAATACTTGCTATCGGTCTAGTAAAGTAGTCAATTGCTTAGGGGCAATTTCACAACTCCTACCACCACTTTTCCACACTCGCTATATTTACTTTATTGTTTCTTTATCTAAACATCCCCTACTTTTTATTTACATAATATTTATTATCTTGCAAACCTATCCAACAACACCTACAAAGTACTTCTAGTTTCATACTTGTTCTAGGTAAAGCAAACGTCAAGCGTGCGTAGAGTTGTATCGGTGGTCGATAGAACTTGATGGAATATTTGTTCTACCTTTAGCTCCTCGTTGGGTTCGACACTCTTACTTATCGAAAACTTTTGCGATCCCCTACACTTGTGGGTTATCAAGACCTTTTTCTGGTGCCGTTGCCGGGGAGCAATAGCGTGGGGTGAATATTCTCGTGTGTGCTTGTTTGCTTTATCACTAAGTAATTTTTATTTGTTGTTCTTAGTTTTTTTCTATCTTTAGTTATGGGTAGGAAATGCAAAATACCAAAAAAAATTAGTTGTACCTACTAAACCAATGGTTGAAGAACCACTCAAAATCTATCACGCTGCTGAAGCTTATTACTTGGATCATCTTCAATCCATATGTGCTCGTGCTGAAACCCCAAGTATCTTAGTTGAGGGCAAATCCTTAGATGAGCATGCTTGTTATGTGCGACACCGAATATCTGAAAAAGGGAAACTTTTACTGGATCAAATTCATCGTTTGCAATGCTATGCTTGGAATTTATGTGAAATATATGATTTTACTTGTTGTTCTGAAAACCCTAAGAAACACCTTCCCTATCAATGTGAGTTTGGTGATAATGGAATCGTATCTTCGTATGCTAAGGGTGTTTATAATTACTATGATGTTCAACAAATTGAAGAATTTGTTGCTTTTAAGGGTGCTTACGAAATTGCTTCTTTGATTGAAAAGTATGATGCTACTCTTTACAAATCTGAAAATTTTGCCATACTTAAATATTGCTATGTTAATTATGCTTCTAATTCCTATGTTGAACCATATATTTAGGACTACTCCGCTATCCAAGAAGAGACTAATATTTTGCCGGAGTCTATGGAAGAAGAAATTGATGAAACTGTGAGCTCATTGGATGAAAAAGATGAGGAGGAGAGCGAAGAACAAAAGAAGGAAGAGCGGATTAGCTACCCGTGCCCACCTTCTAATGAGAGTAACTCTTCAACTCATACATTGTTTAATTTCCCTTTGTGCTTACCGGAGGATGATTGCTATGATGATTGTTATGATCCCGTTGATTCTTTTGAAATATCCCTTTTTGATGATGCTTTCTATGCTTGTGGCCAAGATGCCAATATGAATTATTCTTATGGAGATGAACTTGTTATAGTTCCTTATGTTAAACATGAAATTGTTGCTATTGCACCCACACATGATAGTCCTATTATCTTTTTGAAATCTCCCGACTACACTATATCTGAGAAGTTTGCCCTTATTAAGGATTATATTGATGGGTTGCCTTTTACCATTACACATGATGATTTTAATGAATATAATATGCATGTGCTTGCTGCTCCTACTTGCAATTATTATGAGAGAGGAACTATATCTCCACCTCTCTATGTTTCCAATATGATAAAATTGCAAGAAATTGTTTATACTATGCATTGGCCTTTACTATGTGTGCATGAATTGTTTTTTATGACATGCCGATGCATAGGAAGAGAGTTATACTTCGTTGTTGCATGATATATGTTACTTTGTGCTCACTACTAAATTAAAAATCATTGTTAATTAAAATTAGCTTTGATATACCTTGGGATCCGGGTGGATCCATTACTTGAGCACTATATGCCTAGCTTAATGGCTTTAAAGAAAGTGCTGCCACGGAGACAACCCGGAAGTTTTAGAGAGTCATTTATTTCTGTTCAGTGCTTTTATATAGTTTAAAAACAACAAAAATAAAGAGGAACCCAAAACTTTTTCAAAAAGGAAAGCGAAAGTGAGAAAGACAAGCATTGTCGAAGTGGGAGCTAGCCTTGAACTTTGTTCATGCTCACGGAAACTTTGTGAATCTTGATTACAGAAAATTTTCAATAAAAATAATTATCCCCTTGTACAATTCCTTGTATTATAAAAATAATGTGCCAAGGTTTGCCTTTAGGATGTTTACATTTGCTTGATGGTTTGTACGGTGCAGGACAGAAACTTTGGCTGTAGTGCGTGATTTTACATTTTTTTTGCTGGAATGTCAATTGGTTATGATTCTTTTTGCACTGTCTTCCTATACAAATTTTTTATTTTTCCTAATTTTGGTAGAATTTTTCAAGTATCATAAGTATGGTGAATGTTCAGATTATTACAGACTGTTCTGTTTTAGACAGATTCTGTTTTTGATGCATAGTTTGCTTGTTTTGATGAAACTATCAATTTATATTAGTGGGTTAAGCCATGGAGAAGTTATATTACAGTAGACACAATGCAAAAACAAAATATGAATTGGTTTGCAATAGTACTTAGAGTAGTGATTTGCTTTATTATACTAACGGATCTTACCGAGTTTTCTGTTGAAGTTTTGTGTGAATGAAGTGTTCGATGATCGAGAAGGTCTCAATGTGAGAAGAAGGAAGAGAGGCAAGAGCTCAAGCTTGGGGATGCCCGAGGCACCCCAAGTAAACATTCAAGGAGACTCAAGCATCTAAGCTTGGGGATGCCCCGGAAGGCATCCCCTCTTTCTTCAACAAGTATCGGTATGTTTTCGGATTTGTTTCGTTCATGCGATATGTGCAATCTTGGAGCGTCTTTTGCATTTAGTTTTCATTTTTATTTTATGCACCATGCTGGTATGAGGTAGTCCTTGGTTGATTTATAGAATGCTCTTTGCACTTCACTTATATCTTTTGAGTATGGCTTTATAGAATGCTTCATGTGCTTCACTTATATCATTTGAAGTTTGGATTGTCTGTTTCTCTTTACATAGACAACCGCCATTTGTAGAATGCTCTTTTGCTTCACTTATATTTGTTAGAGCACGGGCATATCTTTTGTAGAAATAATTAAACTCTCTTTCTTCGCTTATATCTATTTAGAGAGATGACAGGAACTGGTCATTCACATGGTTAGTCATAAAATCCTACATAAAACTTGTAGATCACTGAATATGATATGTTTGATTCCTTGCAATAGTTTTGCGATATAAAGATGGTGATATTAGAGTCATGCTAGTGGGTAGTTGTGGATTGTAGAAATACTTGTGTTGAGGTTTGTGATTCCCGTAGCATGCACGTATGGTGAACCGTTATGTAACGAAGTCAGAGCATGATTTATTTATTGATTGTCTTCCTTATGAGTGGCGGTCGGGGACGAGCGATGGTCTTTTCCTACCAATCTATCCCCCTAGGAGCATGCGCGTAGTACTTTGTTTCGATAGCTAATAGACTTTTGCAATAAGTATGTGAGTTCTTTATGACTAATGTTGAGTCCATGGATTATACGCACTCTCACCCTTCCACCATTGCTAGCCTCTCTAGTACCGCGCAACTTTTGCCGGTACCATAAACCCACCATATACCTTCCTCAAAACAGCCACCATACCTACCTATCATGGCATTTCCATATCCATTCCGAGATATATTGCCATGCAACTTCCATCATCATCATATACATAACTTGAGCATCATTGTGATATTGATCTGCATGATCGTAAGATAGCTAGCATGATGTTTTCATGGCTTGTCCGTTTTTTGATGTCATTGCTACGCTAGATCATTGCACATCCCGGTACACCGCCGGAGGCATCCATATAGAGTCATACTTTGTTCTAGACATTGAGTTGTAATATTTAGTTGTAAGTAAATAAAAGTGTGATGATCATCATTATTAGAGCATTGCCCCAGTGAGGAAAGGATGATGGAGACTATGATTCCCCCATAAGTCGGCATGAGACTCCGGACTTTACAAAAAATAAAAGAGGCCAAAGAAGCCCAAATAAAAAAAGAGGCCAAAGAAGCCCACCAAAAAATAAAAACAAAAAAAACAAAAAAAATGAGAGAAAAAGAGAGAAGGGGTAGTGCTACTATCCTTTTTCCACACTTGTGCTTCAAAGTAGCACCATGTTCTTCATATAGAGAGTCTCTTTAGTTATCACTTCCATATACTAGTGGGAATTTTCATTATAGAACTTGGCTTGTATATTCCGATGATGGGCTTCCGCAAATGCCCGAGGTCTTCATGAGCAAGCAAGTTGGATGCACACCCACTTAGTTTCAATTGGAGCTTTCATACACGTATAGCTCTAGTGCATCCATTGCATGGCAATCCCTACTCACTCACATTGATATCTATTGATGGGCATCTCCATAGCCCGTTGATACGCCTAGTTGATGTGAGACTATATTCTCCTTTTTGTCTTTTCCACAACCACCATTCTATTCCACCCATAGTGCTATGTCCATGGCTCACGCTCATGTATTGCGTGAAAGTTGAAAAGGTTTGAGAACGTCAAAAGTAAGAAACAATTGCTTTGCTTGTCATCGGGGTTGTGCATGATGTGAATATTTTGTGTGGTGAAGATGGAGCATATCCAGACTATATGATTTTGTAGGGATAACTTTCTTTGGCCTTGTTATTTTGAAAAGACATGATTACTTTATTAGTAGGCTTGAAGTATTATTGTCTTTATGTCAAATGATAGACTATTGCTTTGAATCACTCGTATCTTAATATTCATGCCATGATTAGATATGTGATCAAGATTATGCTAGGTAGCATTCCACATCAAAAATTATCTTTTTTATCATTTACCTACTCGAGGACGAGCAGGAATTAAGCTTGGGGATGCTGATATGTCTCCATCGTATCTATAATTTTTTATTGTTCCATGCCAATATTCTACAACTTTCATATACTTTTGGCAACTTTTTATACTATTTTTGGGACTAACATATTGATCCAGTGCCCCGTGCCAGTTCCTGTTTGTTGCATGTTTTTTGTTTGGCAGAATATCCATATCAAACAAAGTCCAAACGGGATAAAAACTGACGGAGGTTTTTTTTGGAATATATATGATTTTGGGGAAGAAAAATCCACGTGAGACGGTGCCCGAGGTGGCCACGAGGCAGGGGGCGCGCCTGCCCCCCTGGGCGTGCCCCTGACCCTCGTGGGCCACCCGTAAGGCGGCTGATGCCCTTCTTTCACCGCAAGAAAGCTAATATCCGGATAGAGATCGTGTTAAAATTTCAGCCCAATCGGAGTTACGGATCTCCGTGAATATAAGAAACGGTGAAAGGGAAGAATCTGAGAACGCAGAAACAGAGAGAGACAGAGAGACAGATCCAATCTCGGAGGGGCTCTCGCCCCTCCCGTGCCATGGAGGCCGTGGACCAGAGGGGAAACCCTTCTCCCATCTAGGGAGGAGGTCAAGGAAGAAGAAGGAGGAGGAGGGCTCTCTCCCCCTCGCTTCCGGTGGCACCGGAGTGCCACCGGGGGCCATCATCATCACCGCGATCTACACCAACACCTCCGCCATCTTCACCAACATCTCCATCACCTTCCCCCCTCTATCTACAGCGGTCCACTCTCCCGCAACCCGCTGTACCCTCTACTTGAACATGGTGCTTTATGCTTCATATTATTATCCAATGATGTGTTGCCATCCTATGATGTCTGAGTAGATTTTCGTTGTCCTATCGGTGGTTGATGAATTTCTATGATTGATTTAATTTGCTTGTGGTTATGTTGTTGTCCTTTGGTGCCCATCATATGATTGCGCGCTTGGATCACACCCTAGGGTTAGTTGTATGTTGATAGGACTATGTATTGGAGGGCAAGAGTGACAGAGGCTTCAACCTAGCATAGAAATTCATGCATACGGGATTAAAGGGGGACCAATATATCTTAATGCTATGGTTGGGTTTTACCCTAATGAACGTTAGTAGTTGCAGATGCTTAATAATAGTTCCAATCATAAGTGCATAGAATTCCAAGTCAGGGATGACATGCCAGCAGTGGCCTCTCCCACATAATACTTGCTATCGGTCTAGTAAAGTAGTCAATTGCTTAGGGGCAATTTCACAACTCCTACCACCACTTTTCCACACTCGCTATATTTTTACTTTATTGTTTCTTTATCTAAACAGCCCCTACTTTTTATTTACGTAATCTTTATTATCTTGCAAACCTATCCAATAACACCTACAAAGTACTTCTAGTTTCATACTTGTTCTAGGTAAAGCGAACGTCAAGTGTGCGTAGAGTTGTATCGGTGGTCGATAGAACTTGAGGGAATATTTGTTCTACCTTTAGCTCCTCGTTGGGTTTGACACTCTTACTTATCAAAAACTGTTGCGATCCCCTACACTTGTGGGTTATCACCCCTCTTTCCTTCTCCTCCCCTTCTCCTTCCTTCCCCCTCCTAGTAGGACTAGGAAAGGAGAATCCTACTCCTACTAGGAGGAGGATTCCTCCCCCCTTGGCGCGCCTAGAGAGGCCGACCGACCTCCCCTCCCTCCTTTATATATGTGGGGAGGGGGCCACCCTAGAACACACAAGTTGATCAGTTGATCTTTTAGCCATGTGCGGTGCCCCCCTCCACCATAATCCACCTCGGTCATATCGTAGTGGTGCTTAGGCAAAGCCCTGCGTCGGTAGCATCATCAGCACCGTCATCACTCCGTCGTGCTGACGGAACTCTCCCTCGAAGCTCTGCTAGATCGAAGTTCATGGGACATGACCGAGCTAAACGTGTGCTGAACTCGGAGGTGCCACACGTTCGGTACTTGGATCGGTCAGATCGTGAAGACGTACGACTACGTCAACCGCATTCTCATAACGCTTCCGCTTACGGTCTACGAGGGTACGTGGACGACACTCTCCCCTCTCGTTGCTATGCATCACCATGATCTTGCGTGTGCGTAGGAAAATTTTGAAATTACTACATTCCCCTACAGTGGCATTTGAGCCAGGTTTATGCGTAGATATTATATGCATGAGTAGAACACAAAGGAGTTGTGGGCGTGGGTATATACATATTGCTTGCTGTCACTAGTTGATTCTTGATTCAACGGCATTGTTGGATGAAGCGGCCCAGACCGACATTACGCGTACGCTTACGCGAGACTGGTTCTACCGACGTGCTTCGTACACAGGTGGCTAGTGGGTGTCTGTTTCTCCAGCTTTAGTTGTATCGGATTCAATGAACAGGGTTCTTTCTGAAGATCAAAAAGCAATCACTATACCATGTTGTGGTTTTTGATGCGTAGGTAAGAACGGTTCTTGCTCAACCCGTAGCAGCCACGTAAAACTTGTTTTTGCAGCGCTTGTTGTGATGTGATATAGTCAAGACGTGATGAGATATAAGTTCTTGTATGAGATGATCATGTTTTTTTGAAGTTATCGGCAACTGGCAGAAGCCTTATGGTTGTCTTTTTATTGCATAAGATGCAAGCGCCAAATAATTGCTTTACTTTATCGCTATGCGATAGCAATAGTTGCAAGAGCAATAGTTGGCGAAACGACCATGTGATGACACGTTGATAGAGATCAAGATGATGGAGATCATGGTGTCATGCCGGTGACGATAGAGATCATGACGGTGCTTTGGAGATGGAGATCGAAGGCGCAAGATGATCATGGCCATATCATGTCACATATTTTGATTGCATGTGATGTCTATCCTTTATGCATCTTATTTTGCTTAGTTTGGCGGTAGCATTATAAGATGATCTCTCACTAAATTTCAAGGTATAAGTGGTCTCCCTGAGTATGCACCTTTGCGACAGTTCGTCGTGCCGAGACACCACGTGATGATCGGGTGTGATAAGCTCTACGTTCACATACAACGGGTGCAAGCCAGTTTTGCACATGCGGAATACTCGGGTTAAACTTGACGATCCTAGCATATGCAGATATGGCCTCGGAACACTGGAGACCAAAAGGTCTAGCGTGAATCATATAGTAGATATCATCAACATAATGATGTTCACCATTGAAAACTACTCCATCTCACGTGATGATCGGACATGGTTTAGTTGATTTGGATCACGTGATCATTTAAATGACTAGAGGGATGTCTATCTAAGTGGGAGTTCTTAAGTAATATGATTAACTGAACTTTAATTTATCATGAACTTAGTCCTGGTAGTATTTGCATAACTATGTTGTAGATCAATAGCTCGCGATGTAGCTCCCTGTTTATTTTTGATATGTTCCTAGAGAAAAACTATGTTGAAAGATGATAGTAGCAATTATGCGGACTCGGTCCGTGATCCGAGGATTATCCTCATTACTGCACAGAAGAATTATGTCCTTGATACACCGCTAGGTGACAGACCTATTGCAGGAGCAGATGCACATGTTATGAACGTTTGACAAAGCTCGGTATGATGACTACTTAATAGTTTAGTGCACCATGCTTTACGGCTTAGAACCGGGACTTCAAAAACATTTTGAACGCCACGGAACATATAAGATGTTCTAAGAGTTGAAATTGGTATTGCATACTCATACCCGTGTCGAGAGGTATAAGACCTCTGACAGTACTTTGCCTGCGAGGTGGAGGAGAATAGCTCAACTAGTGAGCATGTGCTCAAATTGTCTGGGTACTACAATTGCTTGAATCAAGTGGGAATTAATTGACAGAGTTCTCTAGTCAGTATCACCAAGTTACTAGAACTTCGTGATGAACTATAGTATGCAAGGGATAATGAAAATGATTCCCAAGCTCTTCGTGATGCTGAAATTGACAAAGTTAGAAATCAAGAAATGCATCAAGTGTTGATGGTTGACAAGACCACTAGTTTGAAGAAAAGGACAAAGGGAAGAAGGGGAATTTCAAGAAGAATGGCAAGCAAGTTGCTTCTCAAGTAAAGAAGCCCAAGTCTAGACCTAAGCCTGAGACTAAGTGCTTCTACTGCAAAGGGACTGGTCACTGGAAGCAGAACTGCCCCAAGTATTTGGCGGATAAGAAGGATGGCAAAGTGAACAAAGGTATATTTGATATACATGTTATTGATGTGTACTTTAATAGTTTTTATAGCAACCCCTCAGTATTTGATACTAGTTTAGTTGCTAAAGATTAGTAACTCAAAACAGGAGTTGCTGAAAGTGCAACTATCCCTCGGTGGTTTTGTTAATTCATAACAACATATAGCTCATTGAGCTAATGCTATTCCAAGATGACTATTTCAGGAAAGATCAATGATTGGCATGGCATGGATGTGAAAGTGGAACCCTCAAAATGCTAAGGACAAAGGATTGGCTCAAGCTCAAAAGCTCAAGACTCTTCATTTTATATTTTAGTGATCCAAGATCACATTGAGTCTTTAGGAAAAGCCAATACTATCAAGGAGGGATGAGGTGTTGCTTAATGAGCCTCTTGCTTCATGTGCTTAGTGATATGCTCCAAAACCCTCAACTACTTTCCCATATCCACATATGACCTAAACCCTAAGCCAAACTCGGTCCTACCGATTCTTTCTATCCGGTGCCATCGAGTTTCACTTGTCATAAGCCACTGCCAAACCCTAGCAATTCGGTTCTACTGATAGGGATCTCGGTCTCACCGAGATGGGATTGCAAACTCTCTGTTTCCCTTTCGTAACTTTTTGGTCTCACCGAAAGAGCGAATCGGTCCCACCGAGATTGCAATGTAAATTCAGTGTTTCCTTTTTGTAACTTTTCGGTCTCACCGAAAGAGCAAATCGGTCCCACCGAGTTTGCCTGACCAACTCTCTGGTAAGCTTATTACCAAAATCGGTCTCACCGAGTTTGTGTAATCGGTCTCACCGAGATTACGTTATGCCCAAACCCTAACCATATCGGTCCTACCGAGTTTCATGTTAGTCCCACCGAAAATCTCTAACGGTCACTAGGTTTACCTTTTCGGTCCGACCGAGTTTGTTGATTCGGTCCCACCGAGATTGGAAAACTGTGTGTAACGGTTGGATTTTGTGTGGAGCCTATATATACCCCTCCACCTCCTCTTCATTGGAGAGAGCCATCAGAACACATACACAATTCCAACTCATATGTTCTGAGAGAGAACCACCTACTCATGTGTTGAGACCAAGATATTCCATTCCTACCATATGAATCTTGATCTCTAGCCTTCCCCAAGTTGCTTTCCACTCAAATCTTCATTCCACAAAATCCAAATCCTATGAGAGAGAGTTGAGTGTTGGGGAGACTATCATTTGAAGCACAAGAGCAAGGAGTTCATTACCTACACACCATTTTTTACTTCTTGGAGAGTGGTGTCTCCTAGATTGGCTAGGTGTTACTTGGGAGCCTCCGACAAGATTGTGGAGTTGAACCAAGGAGTTTGTAAGGGCAAGGAGATCGCCTACTTCGTGAAGATCTACCGCTAGTGAGGCAAGTCCTTCGTGGGCGATGGCCATGGTGGGATAGACAAGGTTGCTACTTTGTGGACCCTTTGTGGGTGGTTGCTTCTTCATGGACCCTTCGTGGGTGGAGCCCTCCGTGGACTCGCGCAACCGTTACCCTTCGTGGGTGGAGCCCTCCGTGGACTCTCGCAACCGTTACCCTTCGTGGGTTGAAGTCTCCATCAACGTGGATGTAGGATAGCACCACCTATCCGAACCATGGGAAAAACATCCGTGTCTCCAATTGCGTTTGAATTCGAGCTCGGTACCCGGGGATCCTCTAGAGTCGACCTGCAGGCATGCAAGCTTGAGTATTCTATAGTCTCACCTAAATAGCTTGGCGTAATCATGGTCATAGCTGTTTCCTGTGTGAAATTGTTATCCGCTCACAATTCCACACAACATACGAGCCGGAACCAAAATTGGGAAAAGGTTAAGTTTTTATTTGGTCAAGTAGTCTAATCACCCCCCCTCTAGACATACTTTCGATCCTACAAGTGGTATCAGAGCTTTGGTCTCCATTTGCTTTGATCTCCATAGCTTTTGGTGGTTCCAAGATTGATATGATCATCATCGCACATAGCCTATACTTTTGGGATTAGTGTTGAACCTAAATAAATGTTATTTGGTGTTTGCGTTAAGCATGAATATGATTTGATCATGTTTATTGCAACACGGTTATTCATTTAAAGTCAGAGAATAATTGTTGTTCTGTTTACATGAATAAAACCTTCAATGGTCATACAACCAAGGTGAATGGTTTATTGAATCTCGATCATAGTGATACACATGTTCATAATATTGAAGCCAAAAGATGCATAGTTAATAATGATAGTGCAACTTATTTGTGGCACTGCCGTTTAGGTCATATTGGTGTAAAGCGCACGAAGAAAATCCATGCTAATGGGCTTTTGGAATCACTTGATTATGAATCACTTGATGCTTGCGAACCATGCCTCATGGGCAAGATGACTAAGACTCCGTTCTCCGGAATAATGGAGCGAGCAACTGACTTATTGGAAATAATACATACTGATGTATGCGATCCGATAAGTGTTGAGGCTCGCAGCGGGTATCATTATTTTCTGACCTTCATGATTTGAGCAGATATTGGTATATCTACTTAATGAAGCATAAGTCTGAAACATTTGAAAAGTTCAAAGAATTTCAGAGTGAAGTGGAAAATCATCGTAACAAGAAAAATAAAGTTTCTACGATCTAATCGCGAAGGCGAATATTTGAGTTACGAGTTTGGTTTTCATTTGAAACAATGCGGAATAGTTTCGCAACTCACGCCACCTGGAACACCACAGCGTAATGGTGTGTTCAAACGTCATAACCGTACTTATATTAGATATGCTGCAATCTATGATGTCTCTTACCGATTTATCACTATCGTTTTGGGGTTATGCATTAGGGACAGCTGCATTCACGTTAAATAGGGCACCATCTAAATCCGTTGAGACGACACCATATGAACTGTGGTTTACCAAGAAACCTAAGCTGTCGTTTCTTAAAGTTTGGGGCTATGATGCTTATGCGAAAAAGTTTCAACCTGATAAGCTCGAACCCAAATCGGAGAAATGCGTCTTCATAGGATACCCAAAGGAAACTGTTGGGTACACCTTCTATCATAGTTCTGAAGGCAAGATATTTGTTGCTAAGAATGGATCCTTTCTAGGGAAGAAGTTTCTCTCGAAAGAAGTGATTGGGAGGTAAGTAGAACTTGATGAGGTAATTGTACCTTCTCCCGAATTGGTAAGTAGTTCATCACAAAAATCAGTTCCAGTGATTCCTACACCAATTAGTGAGGAAGCTAATGATGATGATCATGAAACTTCAGACCAAGTTACTACCGAACCTCGTAGGTCAACCAAAGTATGGTCCGCACCAGAGTGGCATGGTAATCCTGTTTTGGAAGTCATGTTACTAGACCATGACGAACCTACGAACTATGAGGAAGCGATGATGAGCCCAGATTCCGCAAAATGGCTTGAGGCCATGAAATCTGAGATGGGATCCATGTATGAGAACAAAGTATGGACTTTGATTGACTTGCCCGATGATCGGTGAGTCATTGAGAATAAATGGATCTTCAAGAGAAAGACGGATGTCGGTGTCTAAACCGGCGGATCTCGGGTAGGGGGTCCCGAACTGTGCGTCTAAGGCGGATGGTAACAGGAGGCAGGGGACACAATGTTTACCCAGGTTCGGGCCCTCTCGATGGAGGTAATACCCTATGTCCTGCTTGAATGATCTTGATGATATGAGTATTACAAGAGTTGATCTACCACAAGATCGTAGAGGCTAAACCCTAGAAGCTAGCCTATGGTATGATTGTTGTTGTCCTACGGACTAAACCCTCCGGTTTATATAGACACCGGAGGGGGCTAGGGTTACACAGAGTCGGTTACAAGGGAGGAGATCTACACATCTGTATCGCCAAGCTTGCCTTCCACGCCAAGGAGAGTCCCATCCGGACACGGGACGAAGTCCTCAATCTTGTATCTTCATAGTCCAACAGTCCGGCCAAAGGATATAGTCCGGCTATCCGGAGACCCCCTAATCCAGGACTCCCTCAGTAGCCCCCAGACCAGGCTTCAATGACGATGAGTCCGGCGCGCAGATTGTCTTCGGCATTGCAAGGCAGGTTCTTCTCCAAATTCTGAATATCTGCTGAGTAGTGTCTGGCTCCCCATAAATGTTGCACTTCTTGGCTTCTGCGCCCAATAAGGGCTATCTTTCACGTGTCGAGCGAATGCGAGGAGCCAGGGCATTTTTACATTCGCCACCCTAGCCATGCAAGTAAATTTTCTATTAAAGGGACGGGGATTCTTAGATCCAAACCACACCATCCTCCCACGGCAAGTATCCATCGGAGCGTGCTCGGAAAAATCCATTCCAACATGGCCGGCCATCACAGCTCCTCCTCCCGCTCTCGTAGCCCTAAGCCCGGTGATTGGGAGAAGTGTTCCGTCCCGCATAGCCAATTAGTAGGGTTACAGACCCAGGGATTTCTCCCTCCGGCATATATGGTCCCCATTCGAGTCGGGCTCGCCACCTATAATGGCGGGGAGCAAGCGGAGAGCTTCCCCAATCCCTCTAAGGGGGAGCGGGTATGCCTTGTCCCTTATTTACTAAGGGGACTTGGATTTCCAATCCATCCGTTCCTCCGCGGGCTCCTGGAGTTTTATGGCCTCCAGTTGCATAATTTCACCCCCGCTTCCATATTACACATTGCTGGTTATGTTGCCCTTTGTGAGCTGTTTCTGGGCTGCGAAGCTCATTTTGAGCTGTGGAAGAGGCTATTCTGCCTTGTGCCCCGTACACAGGACGGGTCAATATATCAAGTGGGCGGAGCCGAAATATGGCGCATTGCCGGGACCGGATACCTATCCGGTACCCCAAAGAAGACGTCTGAAGACTGGCCTTCGGAGTGGTTTTACATGGAGGACGTCCCCCTTCTAGATCCTATTCGGAGGGGTCTTCCCGAGTTCGAAAATGCCCCTTTGAAGAAACGCCGAAGCTGGCGCCCACGGAGCCCTCAGGAGGAAGATAACGGAGAAGTCCTTTACCTGATGGGCCGGATAAAAGCGTTGGCTCAATCAGGATTGACAACAATCGAGGTCATGTCAATATGTATAATGTGGGGGGTGCAACCACTTCAATATCGAGGGCACCCCATGTGGCGCTTTAATGGGGAAGATGATGCCACCGGCTGCGGGCGTAAGGGACCGGACTCCGCTGCTGCTCTAGCAAAAATTCTGTCCGAGTTGTTCAAGGGAGAGGAAGAGGAGTTCATCCGTATTAAGCCACAGGATGGATTCTCCATGTACAACCCTCCAAGCTGGGTGAGCTGTCACTTTTTACTCCCAACCTTCCCGCATTCTTCATCATAAATACTCACCTTGTCGTTTCATGGTAGGAACTACAGAAAGCTGTAAGGGAGGTCAACAGCCCACCTCCACAATCGGAGGACCCTGACCGGGCCTTCGATCCCGGACTTGAAGAGGATCCGGACATATTTGTGGAGCTGATCGACAGGACATTCTATCAATTGAGCTACGGTGATGCCATGGTGGCCATCATAGCCGACTATCCTGGGCTACTCCCTGCATCGCATGTAAGAAAAACCGGAGTCCCAACTTTCGAGAAGGATCCCCTTTTATGCACTTCGCCTACCGTACACATATGGTGTTTTACAAGGAAGGCCCTCGAGACGCCATGCCGAACCCGCAGTGACTCGCCAACAAGGGACACTAAAGCCGGGTAGGCCAAAAAGGAAGGCGGTCAGGACTGAGATGCCGGCGCAGAGGTATTATACAGAACCTTGCTCCGTGGTTGTCGTCTTTCTTAAAATATAACGACGTCCATGTTTCCTAGTAGGAAAAATGCTCGCCAGACTATATCCGGAGAGGTTGCCGATTGATACGTCTCCAACGTATCTACTTTTCCAAACACTTTTGCCCTTGTTTTGGACTCTAACTTGTATGATTTGAATGGAACTAACCCGGACTGATGCTGTTTTCAGCAAAATTGCCATGATGTTGTTTTATGTGCAGAAAACAAAAGTTCTCGGAATGACCTGAAACTCCACGGAATATCTTACAATAAATAATAAAAAATCCTCGCCAAAGATGAACACCAGGGGGCCCACACCCTTCTCACGAGGGTGGGGGCTCCCCCCCTAGGGCGCGCCCCCTACCTCGTGGGCCCCCTGGAAACCCCCCGACTCCAACTCTATATAACTGCTTTCGGGGAGAAAAAATAGGAGAGAAGAAATCATCATGTTTTACAATATGGAGCCGCCGCCAAGCCCTAAAACCTCTCGGGAGGGCTGATCTGGAGTCCGTTCGGGGCTCCGAAGAGGGGGATTCGTCGTTGTCGTCATCATCAACCATCCTCCATCACCAATTTCATGATGCTCACCACCGTGCGTGAGTAATTCCATTGTAGGCTTGCTGGATAGTGATGGGTTGGATGAGATTCACCATGTAATCGAGTTAGTTTTGTTAGGGTTTGATCCCTAGTATCCACTATGTTCTGAGATTGATGTTGCTATGACTTTGCTATGCTTAATGCTTGTCACTAGGGCCCGAGTGCCATGATTTCAGATCTGAACCTATTATGTTTTCATCAATATATGAGAGTTCTAGATCCTATCTTGCAAGTCTATAGTCACCTATTATGTGTTATGATTTGTTAACCCCGAAGTGACAATAATCGGGATACTTACCGGTGATGACCGTAGTTTGAGGACTTCATGTATTCACTATGTGCTAATGCTTTGTTCCGGTTCTCTATTAAAAGGAGGCCTTAATATCCCTTAGTTTCCATTAGGACCCCGCTGTCACGGGAGGGTAGGACAAAAGATGTCATGCAAGTTCTTTTCCATAAGCACGTATGACTATATTCGGAATACATGCCTACATTACATTGACGAATTGGAGCTAGTTCTGTGTCACCCTATGTTATGACTATTACATGATGAACCGCATCCGGCATAATTATCCATCATTGATCCGATGCCTGTGAGCTTTCCATATACAGGTTTATGCTTATTTACTTTCCCGTTGCTATTGTTACAATCACTACAAAACACCAAAAACATTACTTTGCTTTCATTACTCTTTTGTTACCGTTACCATCACTATCATATTACTTTGCTACTAAACACTTTTCTACAGATACTAAGTTTCCAGGTGTGGTTGAATTGACAACTCAGCTGCTAATACTTGAGAATATTCTTTGGCTCCCCTTGTGTCGAATCAATAAATTTGGGTTGAATACTCTACCCTTGAAAGCTGTTGCGATCCCCTATACTTGTGGGTTATCACTGATCACGCCTCCACCAGTCGGGCTGCAGGGCCAAACATAGAGGTGGAAGCTAACACGGGGCGAATGTCGGATGCTCCTCCTACAGAGGATGCGGATAGACTATCCGCTACAAATTCCGAAGTGGAGAGTGCCATGAATCACAGGAGTCGTCGGGCCGTACTCCGTGACGCTTGTTTCTCCCAAGAGGCGTTTGATGCCTTCAACTCAGGAGACGCGTACATCCATGCTGGTCAAGACGGTCTTGCCAGAGCCACGGACCAGTATGTAAAGGATATACGGGTAAGGAAAATTGGCGATTATATATATCGGTAGCCCCTGAGACTTGAAACAATTGACACAACTGATTTAAGGATCATTATTTGTGCAGGTTCTTACAGAGAAGAATACCCAATTGTCTCAAGAGCTGGAAGAGTGCAAAGCCCAGCTACGGGCCGTGGTGGCCTCGTTGAAGGAGTCCGAGAAGGCTCCCTCTGGTAACACTTGTTTCCATTGCAAAGAATGACAGGTACTAGATAGTATGCGGCATGCATGCAAATCTAACAATAGATGTTTGCAGATGACTCCGGAGTGAATCCGAAGGCCGTGCCGGAGAATGCGCAACGTGCTAATCATCAGCTAAATGCTGGCGAGTGCGTTCTTACGCGGGTTAGGCAGGAGAAAAATAATCTCCAGGACGCCAATATCCGGCTGGGCGTGTGATGTCTACTACACAACCTTCTTCTTGTAGACGTTGTTGGGCCTCCAAGTGCAGAGGTTTGTAGGACAGTAGCAAATTTCCCTCAAGTGGATGACCTAAGGTTTATCAATCCGTGGGAGGTGTAGGATGAAGATGGTCTCTCTCAAGCAACCCTGCAACCAAATAACAAAGAGTCTCTTGTGTCCCCAACACACCCAATACAATGGTAAATTGTATAGGTGCACTAGTTCAGCGAAGAGATGGTGAAACAAGTGGTATATGGATGGTAGATAAAGGTATTTTTAATCTGAAATAATAAAAACAACAAGGTAGCAAGTGATAAAAGTGAGCGTAAACGGTATTGCAATGCTAGGAAACAAGGCCTAGGGTCCATACTTTTGCTAGTGTAAGTTCCCTCAACAATACTAACATAATTGGATCACATAACTATCCCTCAACGTGCAACAAAGAGTCACTCCAAAGTCACTAATAGCGGAGAACAAACGAAGAGATTATGGTAGGGTACGAAACCACCTCAAAGTTATTCTTTCCAATCAATCCATTGGGCTATTCCTATAAGTGTCACAAACAGCCCTAAAGTTCGTACTAGAATAACACCTTAAGACACACATCAACCAAAACCCTAATGTCACCTAGATACTCCATTGTCACCTCAAGTATCCATGGGTATGATTATACGATATGCATCACACAATCTCAATTCATCTACTCAACCAACACATAGAACCTCAAAGAGTGCCCCAAAGTTCTACTGGAGAATCACGATGAAAACGTGTGCCAACCCCTATGCATAGGTTCATGGGCGGAACCCGCAAGTTGATCACCAAAACATACATCAAGTGAATCACGTGGTATCCCATTGTCACGACAGATATGCACGGCAAGACATACATCAAGTGTTCTCAAATCTTTAAAGACTCAATCCAATAAGATTACTTCAAAGGGGAAACTCAATTCATTACAAGAGAGAAGAGGGGGAGGAGAAACATAAGATCCAACTATAATAGCAAAGCTCGCGATACATCACGATCGTATCGTCTCAAGAACACGAGAGAGAGAGAGAGAGAGAGATCAAACACATAGCTACTGGTACATACCCTCAGCCCCAAGGGAGAACTACTCCCTCCTCGTCATGGAGAGCGCCGGCATGATGAAGATGGCCACCGGTGAGGGTTCCCCCCTCCGGCAGGGTGCCGGAACAGGGTCCCGATTGACTTTTGGTGGCTATGGAGGCTTCTGGCGGTGGAACTCTCGATCTAATCTCCGTTCTGGAAGTTTTACATCACGTGGGTATATATGGGTGCAGGGAGGACGTCGTAGGAGCCACGGGGGTCCCACGAGACAGGGGCGCGCCCCCCACCCTCGTGAGCACCTCGTTCCTTCCTTGACGTGGGGTCCAAGTCCATCGGGTGTGTTTCCTTCCAAATATAACTTCTCCAGTTGATTTCGTTCCGTTTCGACTCCGTCTGATATTCCTTTTCTTCAAAACACTGAAATAGGCATAAAACAGCAAATCTGGGCTGGGCCTCCGGTTAATAGGATAGTCCCAAAAATAATATAAAAGTGGATAATAAAGCCCAATATTGCCCAAAACAGTAGATAATATAGCATGGAGCAATCAAAAATTATAGATACGTTGGAGACGTATCAAGCATCCCCAAGCTTAATTCCTGCTCGTCCTCGAGTAGGTAAATGATAAAAACAGAATTTTTGATGCGGAGTGCTACTTGGCATAATTTCAATGTAATTCTTCTTAATTGTGGTATGAATATTCAGATCTGAAAGATTCAAGACAAAAGTTCATATTAACATAAAAATAATAATACTTCAAGCATACTAACTAAGCAATCATGTCTTCTCAAAATAACATGGCCAAAGAAAGTTATCCCTACAAAATCATAGTCTGGCTATGCTCCATCTTCACCACACAAAATATTTAAATCATGCACAACCCCGATGACAAGCCAAGCAATTGTTTCATACTTTAGTAATCTCAAACTCATAAACTTTCACGCAATACATGAGCGCGAGCCATGGATATAGCACTATGGGTGGAATAGAATATAATGAGGGGGGTTATGTGGAGAAGACAAAAAAGGAGAAAGTCTCACATCAATGAGGCTAATCAATGGATATGGAGATGCTCATCGATTGATGTTAATGCAAGGAGTAGGGATTGCCATGCAACGGATGCACTAGAGCTATAAATGTATGAAAGCTCAACGAAAGAAACTAGTGGGTGTGCATCCAACTTGCTTGCTCACGAAGACCTAGGGCGCTTGAGGAGGCCCATCGTTGGAATATACAAGCCAAGTTCTATAATGTAAAATTCCCACTAGTATACGAAAGTGACAAAACAAGAGACTCTCTATCATAAAGATCATGGTGCTACTTTGAAGCACAAGTGTGGAAAAAGGATAGTAGCATTGTCCCTTTTATTTTATTTTTTATTTGGCCTTTTTTTGTCCTTTATTTCATTTGGCCTCTTTTTTATGGCCTTTCTCATTTTTTTGGGGACAATGCTCTATTGAATGATGATCATCACACTTCTATTTATTTATAACTCAATGATTACAACTCGATACTAAAACAAAGTATGACTCTGTATGAATGCCTCCGGCGGTGTACCGGGATATGCAATGAATCAAGAGTGACAAGTATGAAAGAATTATGAACGGTGGCTTTGCCACAAATACTATGTCGACTACATGATCATGCTAAGCAATATGACAACGATGATGCGTGTCAAAATAAATGGAACGGTGGAAAGTTGCATGGCAATATATCTCGGAATGGCTATGGAAATGCCATAATAGGTAGGTATGGTGGCTGTTTTGAGGAAGATATAAGGAGGTTTATGTGTGACAGAGCGTATCATATCATGGGGTTTGGATGCACCGGCGAAGTTTGCACCAACTCTCAATGTGAGAAAGGGCAATGCACGGTGCCGAAGAGGCTAGCAAGGATGGAAGGGTGAGAGTGTGTATAATCCATGGACTCAACATTAGTCATAAAGAACTCACATACTTATTGCAAAAATCTACAAGTCATCAAAAACCTCGGGACTACGCGCATTCTCCTAGGGGGATAGATTGGTAGGAAAAGACCATCGCTCGTCCCCGACCGCCACTCATAAGGAAGACAATCAATAAATAAATCATGCTCCGACTTCATCACATAACGGTTCACCATACGTGCATGCTACGGGAATCACAAACTTCAACACAAGTATTTATCAAATTCACAACTACTCAACTAGCATGACTCTAATATCACCATCTCCATATCTCAAAACAATTATCAAGTATCAAACTTCTCATAGTATTCAACACACTCATAAGAGAATTTTATTATTCTTGAATACCTAGCATATTAGGATTTTAAACAAATTACCATGCTATTTAAGACTCTCAAAATAATATAAGTGAAGCATGAGAGTTCATCTATTTCTTCAAAATAAAACTACCACCATGCTCTAAAAGATATAAGTGAAGCACTAGAGCAAATGACAAACTACTCCGAGAAATATAAGTGAAGATCAATGAGTAGTCGAATAATTATGCAACTATGTGAAGACTCTCTAACATTTAATAATTTCAGATCTTGGTATTTTATTCAAACAGAAAGCAAATCCTAACAAAATAAATTGACGCTCCAAGCAAAACACATATCATGTGGCGAATAAAAATATAGCTCCAAGTAAAGTTACCGATGAACGAAGACGAAAGAGGGGATGCCTTCCGGGGCATCCCCAAGATTAGGCTCTTGGATGTCCTTGAATATTACCTTGGGGTTCCTTGGGAATCCCCAATCTTAGGCTCTTGCCACTCCTTATTCCATAGTCCATCGAATCCTTACCCAAAACTTGAAAACTTCACAACACAAAACTTAACAGAAAACTCGTAAGCTCCGTTAGTATAAGAAAATAAATCACCACTTCAAGGTACTGTAATGAACTCATTCTTTATTTATATTGGTGTTAAACCTACTGTATTCTAACTTCTCTATGGTTTGTAAACTATTTTACTAGCCATAGATTCATCAAAATAAGTAAACAACACACGAAAAACAGAATCTGTCAAAAACAGAACAGTCTGTAGTAATATGGATCAAACGTATACTTCTGGAACTCATAAAATTATCAAATAAATTTCTGGACCTGAGGAATTTATCTATTAATCATATTCAAAAAGAATTAAATCAATGTAACTATCCAAATAAAAATGGCAGCATTTCTCGTGAGCGCTAAAGTTTCTGTTTTTTACAGCATGATCAACAAGACTTTCCCAAAGTCTTCCCAAAGGTTCTACTTGGCACAAACACTAATTAAAAGCATAAAAACATATATAAACAGAGGCTAGATGAATTATTTATTACTAAACAGGAACAAATAGCAAGGAACAAAAATAAAATTGGGTTGCCTCCCAACAAGCACTATCGTTTAACGCCCCTTGCTAGGCATGATGATTTCAATGATGCTCACATAAAAGATGAGAATTGAAACATAAAGAGAGCATCATGAAGAATATGACTAGCACATTTAAGTCTAACATACTTCCTATGCATAGGGATTTTGTGAGCAAACAACTTGTGGGAACAATAATCAACTAGCATAGGAGAGCAAAACAAGCATAACTTCAAAATTTTAAGCACATAGAGAGGAAACTTGATATTATTGCAATTCCTACAAGTATATATTCCTCCCTCATAATAATTTTCAGTAGAATCATGAATGAATTCAACAATATAACCAGCACCTAAAGCATTCTTTTCATGATCTACAAGCATATAAAATTTACTACTCTCCACACAAGCAAATTTCTTCTCGGTCGGAATAGTGGGAGTATCATAAGAGACTTGAATACTATAAATTGTTTCCACATTAAAAGAGTAATGTTCAGAGAAGGGGTAATCATAATAATGACAAGTTTTATAAATATAATCACTACTTTTTATAGCATAAGTATCATCATAATAATCATCATAAGTAGGAGGCATGCTATCATCATTATAAACTTGCATATCAAAACTTGGGAGGCTAGAAATATTATCATTATTAAGCATAGCATCCCCAAGCTTGGGACAAACATTAATTGCAGCATATATTCTCAAATATGTCATCCTCCTCAAACATAGCTTCCCCAAGCTTGGGCCTTTTCATATCATAAGCATAATCACTCTCATCATTAATAGTATAGATAGCACCAATAGTATAGCAATTATTATATTCTTCCAAGCAAGTGCCAAAAAGATTTTCAAGATCATAAGAAGTATCATTATCTTCCCAATCATAATCATCACAACAAGCAATAGGCATAACGAGATCATCATCAAGTGTATCATCTTCATTTTCATGAGGCATAAC